>NC_134509.1:254483-397919 GCF_027942865.1 Odontesthes bonariensis | reverse complement strand
CAAACAACAGATGAAGCAACCAACAGATGAAGCAACAAACAGATGAAGCAATAAACAGATGAAGCAATAAACAGATGAAGCATCAAACAGATGAGGCAACAAGATGAGGCAACCAACAGATGAAGCAACAAACAGATGAAGCAATAAACAGATGAAGCAACAAACAGATAAAGTAACAAACAGATGAAGCAATAAACAGATGAAGCAACAAACAGATGAAGCAATAAACAGATGAAGCAATAAACAGATGAAGCAACAAACAGATGAAGCAATAAACAGATGAAGCAACAAACAGATGAAGCAACCAACAGATGAAGCAACAAACAGATGAAGCAATAAACAGATGAAGCAACAAACAGATGAAGCAACAAACAGATGAAGCAACAAACAGATGAAGCAACTAACAGATGAAGCAATAAACAGATGAAGCAATAAACAGATGAAGCAACAAAAAGATGAAGCAACCAACAGATAAAGCAACCAACAGATGAAGCAACCAACAGATGAAGCAATAAACAGATGAAGCAACAAAAAGATGAAGCAACCAACAGATAAAGCAACCAACAGATGAAGCAACCAACAGATGAAGCAACCAACAGATGAAGCAATAAACAGATGAAGCAACAAACAGACGAGGCAACAAGATGAGGCAACCAACAGATGAAGCAACAAACAGATGAAGTAACCAACAGATGAAGCAACCAACACATGAAGCAACCAACAGATGAAGCAACCAACAGATGAAGCAATAAACAGATGAAGCAAGAAACAGATGAAGCAACAAACAGATGAAGCAACAAACAGATGGGGTAACAAGATGAGGCAACCAACAGATGAAGCAACAAACAGATGAAGCAACAAACAGATGAAGCAATAAACAGATGAAGAAATCAACAGATGAAGCAACCAACAGATGAAGCAACCAACAGATGAAGCAATCAACAGATGAAGCAACCAACAGATGAGGCAACCAACAGATGAAGCAACCAACAGATGAAGTAACAAACAGATGAAGCAATAAACAGATGAAGCAATAAACAGATGAAGCAATAAACAGATGAAGCAACCAACAGATGAAACAACAAACAGATGAAGCAATCAACAGATGAAGCAACAAACAGATGAAGCAATCAACAGATGAAGCAACCAACAGATGAAGCAACCAACAGATGAGGCAACCAACAGATGAAGCAACCAACAGATGAAGCAAACAACAGATGAAGCAACAAACAGATGAAGCAACAAACAGATGAAGCAACCAACAGATGAAGCAACCAACAGATGAAGCAAACAACAGATGAAGCAACAAACAGATGAAGCAACAAACAGATGAAGCAACCAACAGATGAAGCAACCAACAGATGAAGCAATAAACAGATGAAGCAAGAAACAGATGAAGCAACAAACAGATGAAGCAACAAACAGATGAGGTAACAAGACGAGGCAACCAACAGATGAAGCAACAAACAGATAAAGCAACCAACAGATGAGGCAACAAACAGATGAAGCAACAAACAGATGAAGCAACAAACAGATGAAGCAATAAACAGATGAAGAAATCAACAGATGAAGCAACCAACAGATGAAGCAACCAACAGATGAAGCAATCAACAGATGAAGCAACCAACAGATGAGGCAACCAACAGATGAAGTAACAAACAGATGAAGTAACAAACAGATGAAGCAACCAACAGATGAAGCAAACAACAGATGAAGCAACAAACAGATGAAGCAACAAACAGATGAAGCAACCAACAGATGAAGCAAACAACAGATGAAGCAACCAACAGATGAAGCAACCAACAGATGAAGTAACAAACAGATGAAGCAACCAACAGATGAAGCAAACAACAGATGAAGTAACAAACAGATGAAGCAACCAACAGATGAAGCAAACAACAGATGAAGCAACCAACAGATGAAGCAACAAACAGATGAAGCAACCAACAGATGAAGTAAACAACAGATGAAGCAACCAACAGATGAAGCAACCAACAGATGAAGCAACCAACAGATGAAGTAACAAACAGATGAAGCAACCAACAGATGAAGCAAACAACAGATGAAGCAACCAACAGATGAAGCAACAAACAGATGAAGCAACCAACAGATGAAGCAAACAACAGATGAAGCAACCAACAGATGAAGCAACCAACAGATGAGGCAACCAACAGATGAAGTAACAAACAGATGAAGCAACCAACAGATGAAGCAACCAACAGATGAAACAACAAACAGATGAAGCAATCAACAGATGAAGCAACAAACAGATGAAGCTATCAACAGATGAAGCAACCAACAGATGAGGCAACGAACAGATGAAGCAACCAACAGATGAAGCAAACAACAGATGAAGCAACAAACAGATGAAGCAACCAACAGATGAAGCAAACAACAGATGAAGCAACAAACAGATGAAGCAACCAACAGATGAAGCAAACAACAGATGAAGCAACAAACAGATGAAGCAAGAAACAGATGAAGCAACCAACAGATGAAGCAACCAACAGATGAAGCAACCAACAGATGAAGCAATAAACAGATGAAGCAAGAAACAGATGAAGCAAGAAACAGATGAAGCAACAAACAGATGAAGCAACCAACAGATGAAGCAATAAACAGATGAAGCAATAAACAGATGAAGCAACAAACAGATGAAGAAACAAACAGATGAGGCAACAAGATGAGGCAACCAACAGATGAAGCAACAAACAGATAAAGCAACCAACAGATGAGGCAAGAAACAGATGAAGCAACAAACAGATGAAGCAACAAACAGATAAAGCAACCAACAGATGAAGCAACAAACAGATGAAGCAACAAACAGATGAAGCAACCAACAGATGAAGCAACAAACAGATAAAGCAACCAACAGGTGAAGCAACCAACAGATGAAGCAACAAACAGATGAAGCAACAAACAGATGAAGCAACAAACAGATGAAGCAACAAACAGATGAAGCAACCAACAGATGAAGCAATAAACAGATGAAGCAACCAACAGATGAGTCAACAAACAGATGAAGCAACAAACAGATGAAGCAACAAACAGATGAAGCAACCAACAGATGAAGGAATCTACAGATGAAGCAACAAACAGATGAGGCAAACAACAGATGAAGCAACCAACAGATGAAGCAACAAACAGATGAAGCAATAAACAGATGAAGCAATAAACAGATGAAGCAAACAACAGATGAAGCAACAAACAGATGAAGCAACAAACAGATGAAGCAACCAACAGATGAAGCAAACAACAGATGAAGCAACAAACAGATGAAGCAATAAACAGATGAAGCAATAAACAGATGAAGCAACCAACAGATGAAACAACAAACAGATGAAGCAATCAACAGATGAAGCAACAAACAGATGAAGCTATCAACAGATGAAGCAACCAACAGATGAGGCAACCAACAGATGAAGCAACCAACAGATGAAGCAAACAACAGATGAAGCAACAAACAGATGAAGCAACAAACAGATGAAGCAACCAACAGATGAAGCAACCAACAGATGAAGCAACCAACAGATGAAGCAATAAACAGATGAAGCAAGAAACAGATGAAGCAAGAAACAGATGAAGCAACAAACAGATGAAGCAACCAACAGATGAAGCAATAAACAGATGAAGCAACAAACAGACGAGGCAACAAGATGAGGCAACCAACAGATGAAGTAACAAACAGATGAAGTAACAAACAGATGAAGCAACCAACAGATGAAGCAAACAACAGATGAAGCAACAAACAGATGAAGCAACAAACAGATGAAGCAACCAACAGATGAAGCAAACAACAGATGAAGCAACAAACAGATGAAGCAATAAACAGATGAAGCAATAAACAGATGAAGCAACCAACAGATGAAACAACAAACAGATGAAGCAATCAACAGATGAAGCAACAAACAGATGAAGCTATCAACAGATGAAGCAACCAACAGATGAGGCAACCAACAGATGAAGCAACCAACAGATGAAGCAAACAACAGATGAAGCAACAAACAGATGAAGCAACAAACAGATGAAGCAACCAACAGATGAAGCAAACAACAGATGAAGCAACAAACAGATGAAGCAAGAAACAGATGAAGCAACCAACAGATGAAGCAACCAACAGATGAAGCAACCAACAGATGAAGCAATAAACAGATGAAGCAAGAAACAGATGAAGCAAGAAACAGATGAAGCAACAAACAGATGAAGCAACCAACAGATGAAGCAATAAACAGATGAAGCAATAAACAGATGAAGCAACAAACAGATGAAGCAACAAACAGATGAGGCAACAAGATGAGGCAACCAACAGATGAAGCAACAAACAGATAAAGCAACCAACAGATGAGGCAACAAACAGATGAAGCAACAAACAGATGAAGCAATCAACAGATGAAGCAACAAACAGATGAGGCAACCAACAGATGAAGCAACCAACAGATGAAGCAAACAACAGATGAAGCAACCAACAGATGAAGCAACAAACAGATGAAGCAACCAACAGATGAGGCAACCAACAGATGAAGCAATAAACAGATGAAGCAATAAACAGATGAAGCAACAAACAGATGAGGCAACAAGATGAGGCAACCAACAGATGAAGCAATCAACAGATGAAGCAACAAACAGATGAGGCAACCAACAGATGAAGCAACCAACAGATGAAGCAAACAACAGATGAAGCAACCAACAGATGAAGCAACAAACAGATGAAGCAACCAACAGATGAGGCAACCAACAGATGAAGCAACAAACAGATGAAGTAAAAAACAGATGAAGCAACAAACAGATGAAGCAACAAACAGATGAGTCAACAAACAGATGAAGCAACAAACAGATGAAGCAACAAACAGATGAAGTAAAAAACAGATGAAGCAACAAACAGATGAAGCAACAAACAGATAAAGCAACCAACAGATGAGTCAACAAACAGATGAAGCAACAAACAGATGAAGCAACAAACAGATGAAGCAATCAACAGATGAAGCAACAAACAGATGAGGCAACCAACAGATGAAGCAACAAACAGATGAAGCAACCAACAGATGAAGCAATAAACAGATGAAGCAACCAACAGATGAAGCAACAAACAGATAAAGCAACCAACAGGTGAAGCAACCAACAGATGAAGCAACAAACAGATGAAGCAACAAACAGATGAAGCAACAAACAGATGAAGCAACAAACAGATAAAGCAACCAACAGATGAAGCAACAAACAGATGAAGCAACAAACAGATGAAGCAACCAACAGATGAAGCAACAAACAGATAAAGCAACCAACAGGTGAAGCAACCAACAGATGAAGCAACAAACAGATGAAGCAACAAACAGATGAAGCAACAAACAGATGAAGCAACAAACAGATGAAGCAACCAACAGATGAAGCAATAAACAGATGAAGCAACCAACAGATGAGTCAACAAACAGATGAAGCAACAAACAGATGAAGCAACAAACAGATGAAGCAACCAACAGATGAAGGAATCTACAGATGAAGCAACAAACAGATGAAGCAAACAACAGATGAAGCAACCAACAGATGAAGCAACAAACAGATGAAGCAATAAACAGATGAAGCAATAAACAGATGAAGCATCAAACAGATGAGGCAACAAGATGAGGCAACCAACAGATGAAGCAACAAACAGATGAAGCAATAAACAGATGAAGCAACAAACAGATAAAGTAACAAACAGATGAAGCAATAAACAGATGAAGCAACAAACAGATGAAGCAATAAACAGATGAAGCAATAAACAGATGAAGCAACAAACAGATGAAGCAATAAACAGATGAAGCAACAAACAGATGAAGCAACCAACAGATGAAGCAACAAACAGATGAAGCAATAAACAGATGAAGCAACAAACAGATGAAGCAACAAACAGATGAAGCAACTAACAGATGAAGCAATAAACAGATGAAGCAATAAACAGATGAAGCAACAAAAAGATGAAGCAACCAACAGATAAAGCAACCAACAGATGAAGCAACCAACAGATGAAGCAATAAACAGATGAAGCAACAAAAAGATGAAGCAACCAACAGATAAAGCAACCAACAGATGAAGCAACCAACAGATGAAGCAACCAACAGATGAAGCAATAAACAGATGAAGCAACAAACAGACGAGGCAACAAGATGAGGCAACCAACAGATGAAGCAACAAACAGATGAAGTAACCAACAGATGAAGCAACCAACAGATGAAGCAACCAACAGATGAAGCAACCAACAGATGAAGCAATAAACAGATGAAGCAAGAAACAGATGAAGCAACAAACAGATGAAGCAACAAACAGATGGGGTAACAAGATGAGGCAACCAACAGATGAAGCAACAAACAGATGAAGCAACAAACAGATGAAGCAAGAAACAGATGAAGCAACAAACAGATGAAGCAACCAACAGATGAAGCAATAAACAGATGAAGCAATAAACAGATGAAGCAACAAACAGATGAAGCAACAAACAGATGAGGCAACAAGATGAGGCAACCAACAGATGAAGCAACAAACAGATGGGGTAACAAGATGAGGCAACCAACAGATGAAGCAATAAACAGATGAAGCAAGAAACAGATGAAGCAAGAAACAGATGAAGCAACAAACAGATGAAGCAACCAACAGATGAAGCAATAAACAGATGAAGCAATAAACAGATGAAGCAACAAACAGATGAAGCAACAAACAGATGAGGCAACAAGATGAGGCAACCAACAGATGAAGCAACAAACAGATAAAGCAACCAACAGATGAGGCAAGAAACAGATGAAGCAACAAACAGATGAAGCAACAAACAGATAAAGCAACCAACAGATGAAGCAACAAACAGATGAAGCAACAAACAGATGAAGCAACCAACAGATGAAGCAACAAACAGATAAAGCAACCAACAGGTGAAGCAACCAACAGATGAAGCAACAAACAGATGAAGCAACAAACAGATGAAGCAACAAACAGATGAAGCAACAAACAGATGAAGCAACCAACAGATGAAGCAATAAACAGATGAAGCAACCAACAGATGAGTCAACAAACAGATGAAGCAACAAACAGATGAAGCAACAAACAGATGAAGCAACCAACAGATGAAGGAATCTACAGATGAAGCAACAAACAGATGAGGCAAACAACAGATGAAGCAACCAACAGATGAAGCAACAAACAGATGAAGCAACAAACAGATGAAGCAATAAACAGATGAAGCAATAAACAGATGAAGCATCAAACAGATGAGGCAACAAGATGAGGCAACCAACAGATGAAGCAATAAACAGATGAAGCAATAAACAGATGAAGCAACAAACAGATGAAGCAATAAACAGATGAAGCAACAAACAGATGAAGCAATAAACAGATGAAGCATCAAACAGATGAAGCAATCAACAGATGAGGCAACAAGATGAGGCAACCAACAGATGAAGCAATAAACAGATGAAGCAATAAACAGATGAAGCAACAAACAGATGAAGCAATAAACAGATGAAGCATCAAACAGATGAGGCAACAAGATGAGGCAACAAACAGATGAAGCAATAAACAGATGAAGCAATAAACAGATGAAGCAACAAACAGATGAAGCAATAAACAGATGAAGCAACAAACAGATGAAGCAACCAACAGATGAAGCAACAAACAGATGAAGCAATAAACAGATGAAGCAACAAACAGATGAAGCAACAAACAGATGAAGCAACTAACAGATGAAGCAATAAACAGATGAAGCAATAAACAGATGAAGCAACAAAAAGATGAAGCAACCAACAGATAAAGCAACCAACAGATGAAGCAACCAACAGATGAAGCAATAAACAGATGAAGCAACAAAAAGATGAAGCAACCAACAGATAAAGCAACCAACAGATGAAGCAACCAACAGATGAAGCAACCAACAGATGAAGCAATAAACAGATGAAGCAACAAACAGACGAGGCAACAAGATGAGGCAACCAACAGATGAAGCAACAAACAGATGAAGTAACCAACAGATGAAGCAACCAACAGATGAAGCAACCAACAGATGAAGCAACCAACAGATGAAGCAATAAACAGATGAAGCAAGAAACAGATGAAGCAACAAACAGATGAAGCAACAAACAGATGAAGCAATAAACAGATGAAGAAATCAACAGATGAAGCAACCAACAGATGAAGCAACCAACAGATGAAGCAATCAACAGATGAAGCAACCAACAGATGAGGCAACCAACAGATGAAGCAACCAACAGATGAAGTAACAAACAGATGAAGCAATAAACAGATGAAGCAATAAACAGATGAAGCAACCAACAGATGAAACAACAAACAGATGAAGCAATCAACAGATGAAGCAACAAACAGATGAAGCAATCAACAGATGAAGCAACCAACAGATGAGGCAACCAACAGATGAAGCAACCAACAGATGAAGCAAACAACAGATGAAGCAACAAACAGATGAAGCAACAAACAGATGAAGCAACCAACAGATGAAGCAACCAACAGATGAAGCAAACAACAGATGAAGCAACAAACAGATGAAGCAACAAACAGATGAAGCAACAAACAGATGAAGCAACCAACAGATGAAGCAACCAACAGATGAAGCAAACAACAGATGAAGCAACAAACAGATGAAGCAACAAACAGATGAAGCAATAAACAGATGAAGCAACCAACAGATGAAGCAAACAACAGATGAAGCAACAAACAGATGAAGCAACAAACAGATGAAGCAACCAACAGATGAAGCAACCAACAGATGAAGCAATAAACAGATGAAGCAAGAAACAGATGAAGCAACAAACAGATGAGGCAACCAACAGATGAAGCAACGAACAGATAAAGCAACCAACAGATGAGGCAACAAACAGATGAAGCAACAAACAGATGAAGCAACAAACAGATGAAGCAATAAACAGATGAAGAAATCAACAGATGAAGCAACCAACAGATGAAGCAACCAACAGATGAAGCAATCAACAGATGAAGCAACCAACAGATGAGGCAACCAACAGATGAAGCAACCAACAGATGAAGCAACAAACAGATGATGCAACAAACAGATGAAGCAACCAACAGATGAAGCAACCAACAGATGAAGCAAACAACAGATGAAGCAACAAACAGATGAAGCAACCAACAGATGAAGCAACCAACAGATGAAGCAAACAACAGATGAAGCAACCAACAGATGAAGCAACAAACAGATGAAGCAAACAACAGATGAAGCAACCAACAGATGAAGCAACAAACAGATGAAGCAACCAACAGATGAAGCAAACAACAGATGAAGCAACCAACAGATGAAGCAACCAACAGATGAGGCAACCAACAGATGAAGTAACAAACAGATGAAGTAACAAACAGATGAAGCAACAAACAGATGAAGCAACCAACAGATGAAACAACAAACAGATGAAGCAATCAACAGATGAAGCAACAAACAGATGAAGCTATCAACAGATGAAGCAACCAACAGATGAGGCAACGAACAGATGAAGCAACCAACAGATGAAGCAAACAACAGATGAAGCAACAAACAGATGAAGCAACCAACAGATGAAGCAAACAACAGATGAAGCAACAAACAGATGAAGCAACCAACAGATGAAGCAAACAACAGATGAAGCAACAAACAGATGAAGCAAGAAACAGATGAAGCAACCAACAGATGAAGCAACCAACAGATGAAGCAACCAACAGATGAAGCAATAAACAGATGAAGCAAGAAACAGATGAAGCAAGAAACAGATGAAGCAACAAACAGATGAAGCAACCAACAGATGAAGCAATAAACAGATGAAGCAATAAACAGATGAAGCAACAAACAGATGAAGCAACAAACAGATGAGGCAACAAGATGAGGCAACCAACAGATGAAGCAACAAACAGATAAAGCAACCAACAGATGAGGCAAGAAACAGATGAAGCAACAAACAGATGAAGCAACAAACAGATAAAGCAACCAACAGATGAAGCAACAAACAGATGAAGCAACAAACAGATGAAGCAACCAACAGATGAAGCAACAAACAGATAAAGCAACCAACAGGTGAAGCAACCAACAGATGAAGCAACAAACAGATGAAGCAACAAACAGATGAAGCAACAAACAGATGAAGCAACAAACAGATGAAGCAACCAACAGATGAAGCAATAAACAGATGAAGCAACCAACAGATGAGTCAACAAACAGATGAAGCAACAAACAGATGAAGCAACAAACAGATGAAGCAACCAACAGATGAAGGAATCTACAGATGAAGCAACAAACAGATGAGGCAAACAACAGATGAAGCAACCAACAGATGAAGCAACAAACAGATGAAGCAATAAACAGATGAAGCAATAAACAGATGAAGCAAACAACAGATGAAGCAACAAACAGATGAAGCAACAAACAGATGAAGCAACCAACAGATGAAGCAAACAACAGATGAAGCAACAAACAGATGAAGCAATAAACAGATGAAGCAATAAACAGATGAAGCAACCAACAGATGAAACAACAAACAGATGAAGCAATCAACAGATGAAGCAACAAACAGATGAAGCTATCAACAGATGAAGCAACCAACAGATGAGGCAACCAACAGATGAAGCAACCAACAGATGAAGCAAACAACAGATGAAGCAACAAACAGATGAAGCAACAAACAGATGAAGCAACCAACAGATGAAGCAACCAACAGATGAAGCAACCAACAGATGAAGCAATAAACAGATGAAGCAAGAAACAGATGAAGCAAGAAACAGATGAAGCAACAAACAGATGAAGCAACCAACAGATGAAGCAATAAACAGATGAAGCAACAAACAGACGAGGCAACAAGATGAGGCAACCAACAGATGAAGTAACAAACAGATGAAGTAACAAACAGATGAAGCAACCAACAGATGAAGCAAACAACAGATGAAGCAACAAACAGATGAAGCAACAAACAGATGAAGCAACCAACAGATGAAGCAAACAACAGATGAAGCAACAAACAGATGAAGCAATAAACAGATGAAGCAATAAACAGATGAAGCAACCAACAGATGAAACAACAAACAGATGAAGCAATCAACAGATGAAGCAACAAACAGATGAAGCTATCAACAGATGAAGCAACCAACAGATGAGGCAACCAACAGATGAAGCAACCAACAGATGAAGCAAACAACAGATGAAGCAACAAACAGATGAAGCAACAAACAGATGAAGCAACCAACAGATGAAGCAAACAACAGATGAAGCAACAAACAGATGAAGCAAGAAACAGATGAAGCAACCAACAGATGAAGCAACCAACAGATGAAGCAACCAACAGATGAAGCAATAAACAGATGAAGCAAGAAACAGATGAAGCAAGAAACAGATGAAGCAACAAACAGATGAAGCAACCAACAGATGAAGCAATAAACAGATGAAGCAATAAACAGATGAAGCAACAAACAGATGAAGCAACAAACAGATGAGGCAACAAGATGAGGCAACCAACAGATGAAGCAACAAACAGATAAAGCAACCAACAGATGAGGCAACAAACAGATGAAGCAACAAACAGATGAAGCAATCAACAGATGAAGCAACAAACAGATGAGGCAACCAACAGATGAAGCAACCAACAGATGAAGCAAACAACAGATGAAGCAACCAACAGATGAAGCAACAAACAGATGAAGCAACCAACAGATGAGGCAACCAACAGATGAAGCAATAAACAGATGAAGCAATAAACAGATGAAGCAACAAACAGATGAGGCAACAAGATGAGGCATCCAACAGATGAAGCAACAAACAGATGAAGTAAAAAACAGATGAAGCAACAAACAGATGAAGCAACAAACAGATGAGTCAACAAACAGATGAAGCAACAAACAGATGAAGCAACAAACAGATGAAGTAAAAAACAGATGAAGCAACAAACAGATGAAGCAACAAACAGATAAAGCAACCAACAGATGAGTCAACAAACAGATGAAGCAACAAACAGATGAAGCAACAAACAGATGAAGCAATCAACAGATGAAGCAACAAACAGATGAGGCAACCAACAGATGAAGCAACAAACAGATGAAGCAACCAACAGATGAAGCAATAAACAGATGAAGCAACCAACAGATGAAGCAACAAACAGATAAAGCAACCAACAGGTGAAGCAACCAACAGATGAAGCAACAAACAGATGAAGCAACAAACAGATGAAGCAACAAACAGATGAAGCAACAAACAGATAAAGCAACCAACAGATGAAGCAACAAACAGATGAAGCAACAAACAGATGAAGCAACCAACAGATGAAGCAACAAACAGATAAAGCAACCAACAGGTGAAGCAACCAACAGATGAAGCAACAAACAGATGAAGCAACAAACAGATGAAGCAACAAACAGATGAAGCAACAAACAGATGAAGCAACCAACAGATGAAGCAATAAACAGATGAAGCAACCAACAGATGAGTCAACAAACAGATGAAGCAACAAACAGATGAAGCAACAAACAGATGAAGCAACCAACAGATGAAGGAATCTACAGATGAAGCAACAAACAGATGAAGCAAACAACAGATGAAGCAACCAACAGATGAAGCAACAAACAGATGAAGCAATAAACAGATGAAGCAATAAACAGATGAAGCATCAAACAGATGAGGCAACAAGATGAGGCAACCAACAGATGAAGCAACAAACAGATGAAGCAATAAACAGATGAAGCAACTAACAGATAAAGTAACAAACAGATGAAGCAATAAACAGATGAAGCAACAAACAGATGAAGCAATAAACAGATGAAGCAATAAACAGATGAAGCAACAAACAGATGAAGCAATAAACAGATGAAGCAACAAACAGATGAAGCAACCAACAGATGAAGCAACAAACAGATGAAGCAATAAACAGATGAAGCAACAAACAGATGAAGCAACAAACAGATGAAGCAACTAACAGATGAAGCAATAAACAGATGAAGCAATAAACAGATGAAGCAACAAAAAGATGAAGCAACCAACAGATAAAGCAACCAACAGATGAAGCAACCAACAGATGAAGCAACCAACAGATGAAGCAATAAACAGATGAAGCAACAAAAAGATGAAGCAACCAACAGATAAAGCAACCAACAGATGAAGCAACCAACAGATGAAGCAACCAACAGATGAAGCAATAAACAGATGAAGCAACAAACAGACGAGGCAACAAGATAAGGCAACCAACAGATGAAGCAACAAACAGATGAAGTAACCAACAGATGAAGCAACCAACAGATGAAGCAACCAACAGATGAAGCAACCAACAGATGAAGCAAGAAACAGATGAAGCAACAAACAGATGAAGCAACAAACAGATGGGGTAACAAGATGAGGCAACCAACAGATGAAGCAACAAACAGATGAAGCAACAAACAGATGAAGCAATAAACAGATGAAGAAATCAACAGATGAAGCAACCAACAGATGAAGCAACCAACAGATGAAGCAATCAACAGATGAAGCAACCAACAGATGAGGCAACCAACAGATGAAGCAACCAACAGATGAAGTAACAAACAGATGAAGCAATAAACAGATGAAGCAATAAACAGATGAAGCAACCAACAGATGAAACAACAAACAGATGAAGCAATCAACAGATGAAGCAACAAACAGATGAAGCAATCAACAGATGAAGCAACCAACAGATGAAGCAACCAACAGATGAGGCAACCAACAGATGAAGCAACCAACAGATGAAGCAAACAACAGATGAAGCAACAAACAGATGAAGCAACAAACAGATGAAGCAACCAACAGATGAAGCAACCAACAGATGAAGCAAACAACAGATGAAGCAACAAACAGATGAAGCAACAAACAGATGAAGCAACCAACAGATGAAGCAACCAACAGATGAAGCAATAAACAGATGAAGCAAGAAACAGATGAAGCAACAAACAGATGAAGCAACAAACAGATGAGGTAACAAGACGAGGCAACCAACAGATGAAGCAACAAACAGATAAAGCAACCAACAGATGAGGCAACAAACAGATGAAGCAACAAACAGATGAAGCAACAAACAGATGAAGCAATAAACAGATGAAGAAATCAACAGATGAAGCAACAAACAGATAAAGTAACAAACAGATGAAGCAATAAACAGATGAAGCAACAAACAGATGAAGCAATAAACAGATGAAGCAATAAACAGATGAAGCAACAAACAGATGAAGCAATAAACAGATGAAGCAACAAACAGATGAAGCAACCAACAGATGAAGCAACAAACAGATGAAGCAATAAACAGATGAAGCAACAAACAGATGAAGCAACAAACAGATGAAGCAACTAACAGATGAAGCAATAAACAGATGAAGCAATAAACAGATGAAGCAACAAAAAGATGAAGCAACCAACAGATAAAGCAACCAACAGATGAAGCAACCAACAGATGAAGCAACCAACAGATGAAGCAATAAACAGATGAAGCAACAAAAAGATGAAGCAACCAACAGATAAAGCAACCAACAGATGAAGCAACCAACAGATGAAGCAACCAACAGATGAAGCAATAAACAGATGAAGCAACAAACAGACGAGGCAACAAGATAAGGCAACCAACAGATGAAGCAACAAACAGATGAAGTAACCAACAGATGAAGCAACCAACAGATGAAGCAACCAACAGATGAAGCAACCAACAGATGAAGCAATAAACAGATGAAGCAAGAAACAGATGAAGCAACAAACAGATGAAGCAACAAACAGATGGGGTAACAAGATGAGGCAACCAACAGATGAAGCAACAAACAGATGAAGCAATAAACAGATGAAGCAAGAAACAGATGAAGCAAGAAACAGATGAAGCAACAAACAGATGAAGCAACCAACAGATGAAGCAATAAACAGATGAAGCAACAAACAGACGAGGCAACAAGATGAGGCAACCAACAGATGAAGTAACAAACAGATGAAGTAACAAACAGATGAAGCAACCAACAGATGAAGCAAACAACAGATGAAGCAACAAACAGATGAAGCAACAAACAGATGAAGCAACCAACAGATGAAGCAAACAACAGATGAAGCAACAAACAGATGAAGCAATAAACAGATGAAGCAATAAACAGATGAAGCAACCAACAGATGAAACAACAAACAGATGAAGCAATCAACAGATGAAGCAACAAACAGATGAAGCTATCAACAGATGAAGCAACCAACAGATGAGGCAACCAACAGATGAAGCAACCAACAGATGAAGCAAACAACAGATGAAGCAACAAACAGATGAAGCAACAAACAGATGAAGCAACCAACAGATGAAGCAAACAACAGATGAAGCAACAAACAGATGAAGCAAGAAACAGATGAAGCAACCAACAGATGAAGCAACCAACAGATGAAGCAACCAACAGATGAAGCAATAAACAGATGAAGCAAGAAACAGATGAAGCAAGAAACAGATGAAGCAACAAACAGATGAAGCAACCAACAGATGAAGCAATAAACAGATGAAGCAATAAACAGATGAAGCAACAAACAGATGAAGCAACAAACAGATGAGGCAACAAGATGAGGCAACCAACAGATGAAGCAACAAACAGATAAAGCAACCAACAGATGAGGCAACAAACAGATGAAGCAACAAACAGATGAAGCAATCAACAGATGAAGCAACAAACAGATGAGGCAACCAACAGATGAAGCAACCAACAGATGAAGCAAACAACAGATGAAGCAACCAACAGATGAAGCAACAAACAGATGAAGCAACCAACAGATGAGGCAACCAACAGATGAAGCAATAAACAGATGAAGCAATAAACAGATGAAGCAACAAACAGATGAGGCAACAAGATGAGGCATCCAACAGATGAAGCAACAAACAGATGAAGTAAAAAACAGATGAAGCAACAAACAGATGAAGCAACAAACAGATGAGTCAACAAACAGATGAAGCAACAAACAGATGAAGCAACAAACAGATGAAGTAAAAAACAGATGAAGCAACAAACAGATGAAGCAACAAACAGATAAAGCAACCAACAGATGAGTCAACAAACAGATGAAGCAACAAACAGATGAAGCAACAAACAGATGAAGCAATCAACAGATGAAGCAACAAACAGATGAGGCAACCAACAGATGAAGCAACAAACAGATGAAGCAACCAACAGATGAAGCAATAAACAGATGAAGCAACCAACAGATGAAGCAACAAACAGATAAAGCAACCAACAGGTGAAGCAACCAACAGATGAAGCAACAAACAGATGAAGCAACAAACAGATGAAGCAACAAACAGATGAAGCAACAAACAGATAAAGCAACCAACAGATGAAGCAACAAACAGATGAAGCAACAAACAGATGAAGCAACCAACAGATGAAGCAACAAACAGATAAAGCAACCAACAGGTGAAGCAACCAACAGATGAAGCAACAAACAGATGAAGCAACAAACAGATGAAGCAACAAACAGATGAAGCAACAAACAGATGAAGCAACCAACAGATGAAGCAATAAACAGATGAAGCAACCAACAGATGAGTCAACAAACAGATGAAGCAACAAACAGATGAAGCAACAAACAGATGAAGCAACCAACAGATGAAGGAATCTACAGATGAAGCAACAAACAGATGAAGCAAACAACAGATGAAGCAACCAACAGATGAAGCAACAAACAGATGAAGCAATAAACAGATGAAGCAATAAACAGATGAAGCATCAAACAGATGAGGCAACAAGATGAGGCAACCAACAGATGAAGCAACAAACAGATGAAGCAATAAACAGATGAAGCAACTAACAGATAAAGTAACAAACAGATGAAGCAATAAACAGATGAAGCAACAAACAGATGAAGCAATAAACAGATGAAGCAATAAACAGATGAAGCAACAAACAGATGAAGCAATAAACAGATGAAGCAACAAACAGATGAAGCAACCAACAGATGAAGCAACAAACAGATGAAGCAATAAACAGATGAAGCAACAAACAGATGAAGCAACAAACAGATGAAGCAACTAACAGATGAAGCAATAAACAGATGAAGCAATAAACAGATGAAGCAACAAAAAGATGAAGCAACCAACAGATAAAGCAACCAACAGATGAAGCAACCAACAGATGAAGCAACCAACAGATGAAGCAATAAACAGATGAAGCAACAAAAAGATGAAGCAACCAACAGATAAAGCAACCAACAGATGAAGCAACCAACAGATGAAGCAACCAACAGATGAAGCAATAAACAGATGAAGCAACAAACAGACGAGGCAACAAGATAAGGCAACCAACAGATGAAGCAACAAACAGATGAAGTAACCAACAGATGAAGCAACCAACAGATGAAGCAACCAACAGATGAAGCAACCAACAGATGAAGCAAGAAACAGATGAAGCAACAAACAGATGAAGCAACAAACAGATGGGGTAACAAGATGAGGCAACCAACAGATGAAGCAACAAACAGATGAAGCAACAAACAGATGAAGCAATAAACAGATGAAGAAATCAACAGATGAAGCAACCAACAGATGAAGCAACCAACAGATGAAGCAATCAACAGATGAAGCAACCAACAGATGAGGCAACCAACAGATGAAGCAACCAACAGATGAAGTAACAAACAGATGAAGCAATAAACAGATGAAGCAATAAACAGATGAAGCAACCAACAGATGAAACAACAAACAGATGAAGCAATCAACAGATGAAGCAACAAACAGATGAAGCAATCAACAGATGAAGCAACCAACAGATGAAGCAACCAACAGATGAGGCAACCAACAGATGAAGCAACCAACAGATGAAGCAAACAACAGATGAAGCAACAAACAGATGAAGCAACAAACAGATGAAGCAACCAACAGATGAAGCAACCAACAGATGAAGCAAACAACAGATGAAGCAACAAACAGATGAAGCAACAAACAGATGAAGCAACCAACAGATGAAGCAACCAACAGATGAAGCAATAAACAGATGAAGCAAGAAACAGATGAAGCAACAAACAGATGAAGCAACAAACAGATGAGGTAACAAGACGAGGCAACCAACAGATGAAGCAACAAACAGATAAAGCAACCAACAGATGAGGCAACAAACAGATGAAGCAACAAACAGATGAAGCAACAAACAGATGAAGCAATAAACAGATGAAGAAATCAACAGATGAAGCAACAAACAGATAAAGTAACAAACAGATGAAGCAATAAACAGATGAAGCAACAAACAGATGAAGCAATAAACAGATGAAGCAATAAACAGATGAAGCAACAAACAGATGAAGCAATAAACAGATGAAGCAACAAACAGATGAAGCAACCAACAGATGAAGCAACAAACAGATGAAGCAATAAACAGATGAAGCAACAAACAGATGAAGCAACAAACAGATGAAGCAACTAACAGATGAAGCAATAAACAGATGAAGCAATAAACAGATGAAGCAACAAAAAGATGAAGCAACCAACAGATAAAGCAACCAACAGATGAAGCAACCAACAGATGAAGCAACCAACAGATGAAGCAATAAACAGATGAAGCAACAAAAAGATGAAGCAACCAACAGATAAAGCAACCAACAGATGAAGCAACCAACAGATGAAGCAACCAACAGATGAAGCAATAAACAGATGAAGCAACAAACAGACGAGGCAACAAGATAAGGCAACCAACAGATGAAGCAACAAACAGATGAAGTAACCAACAGATGAAGCAACCAACAGATGAAGCAACCAACAGATGAAGCAACCAACAGATGAAGCAATAAACAGATGAAGCAAGAAACAGATGAAGCAACAAACAGATGAAGCAACAAACAGATGGGGTAACAAGATGAGGCAACCAACAGATGAAGCAACAAACAGATGAAGCAACAAACAGATGAAGCAATAAACAGATGAAGAAATCAACAGATGAAGCAACCAACAGATGAAGCAACCAACAGATGAAGCAATCAACAGATGAAGCAACCAACAGATGAGGCAACCAACAGATGAAGCAACCAACAGATGAAGTAACAAACAGATGAAGCAATAAACAGATGAAGCAATAAACAGATGAAGCAACCAACAGATGAAACAACAAACAGATGAAGCAATCAACAGATGAAGCAACAAACAGATGAAGCAATCAACAGATGAAGCAACCAACAGATGAAGCAACCAACAGATGAGGCAACCAACAGATGAAGCAACCAACAGATGAAGCAAACAACAGATGAAGCAACAAACAGATGAAGCAACAAACAGATGAAGCAACCAACAGATGAAGCAACCAACAGATGAAGCAAACAACAGATGAAGCAACAAACAGATGAAGCAACAAACAGATGAAGCAACCAACAGATGAAGCAACCAACAGATGAAGCAATAAACAGATGAAGCAAGAAACAGATGAAGCAACAAACAGATGAAGCAACAAACAGATGAGGTAACAAGACGAGGCAACCAACAGATGAAGCAACAAACAGATAAAGCAACCAACAGATGAGGCAACAAACAGATGAAGCAACAAACAGATGAAGCAACAAACAGATGAAGCAATAAACAGATGAAGAAATCAACAGATGAAGCAACCAACAGATGAAGCAACCAACAGATGAAGCAATCAACAGATGAAGCAACCAACAGATGAGGCAACCAACAGATGAAGTAACAAACAGATGAAGTAACAAACAGATGAAGCAACCAACAGATGAAGCAAACAACAGATGAAGCAACAAACAGATGAAGCAACAAACAGATGAAGCAACCAACAGATGAAGCAAACAACAGATGAAGCAACCAACAGATGAAACAACAAACAGATGAAGCTATCAACAGATGAAGCAACAAACAGATGAAGCTATCAACAGATGAAGCAACCAACAGATGAGGCAACGAACAGATGAAGCAACCAACAGATGAAGCAAACAACAGATGAAGCAACAAACAGATGAAGCAACCAACAGATGAAGCAAACAACAGATGAAGCAACAAACAGATGAAGCAACCAACAGATGAAGCAAACAACAGATGAAGCAACAAACAGATGAAGCAAGAAACAGATGAAGCAACCAACAGATGAAGCAACCAACAGATGAAGCAACCAACAGATGAAGCAATAAACAGATGAAGCAAGAAACAGATGAAGCAAGAAACAGATGAAGCAACAAACAGATGAAGCAACCAACAGATGAAGCAATAAACAGATGAAGCAATAAACAGATGAAGCAACAAACAGATGAAGCAACAAACAGATGAGGCAACAAGATGAGGCAACCAACAGATGAAGCAACAAACAGATAAAGCAACCAACAGATGAGGCAAGAAACAGATGAAGCAACAAACAGATGAAGCAACAAACAGATAAAGCAACCAACAGATGAAGCAACAAACAGATGAAGCAACAAACAGATGAAGCAACCAACAGATGAAGCAACAAACAGATAAAGCAACCAACAGGTGAAGCAACCAACAGATGAAGCAACAAACAGATGAAGCAACAAACAGATGAAGCAACAAACAGATGAAGCAACAAACAGATGAAGCAACCAACAGATGAAGCAATAAACAGATGAAGCAACCAACAGATGAGTCAACAAACAGATGAAGCAACAAACAGATGAAGCAACAAACAGATGAAGCAACCAACAGATGAAGGAATCTACAGATGAAGCAACAAACAGATGAGGCAAACAACAGATGAAGCAACCAACAGATGAAGCAACAAACAGATGAAGCAATAAACAGATGAAGCAATAAACAGATGAAGCATCAAACAGATGAGGCAACAAGATGAGGCAACCAACAGATGAAGCAATAAACAGATGAAGCAATAAACAGATGAAGCAACAAACAGATGAAGCAATAAACAGATGAAGCAACAAACAGATGAAGCAATAAACAGATGAAGCATCAAACAGATGAGGCAACAAGATGAGGCAACAAACAGATGAAGCAATAAACAGATGAAGCAATAAACAGATGAAGCAATCAACAGATGAGGCAACAAGATGAGGCAACCAACAGATGAAGCAATAAACAGATGAAGCAATAAACAGATGAAGCAACAAACAGATGAAGCAATAAACAGATGAAGCATCAAACAGATGAGGCAACAAGATGAGGCAACAAACAGATGAAGCAATAAACAGATGAAGCAATAAACAGATGAAGCAACAAACAGATGAAGCAATAAACAGATGAAGCAACAAACAGATGAAGCAACCAACAGATGAAGCAACAAACAGATGAAGCAATAAACAGATGAAGCAACAAACAGATGAAGCAACAAACAGATGAAGCAACTAACAGATGAAGCAATAAACAGATGAAGCAATAAACAGATGAAGCAACAAAAAGATGAAGCAACCAACAGATAAAGCAACCAACAGATGAAGCAACCAACAGATGAAGCAATAAACAGATGAAGCAACAAAAAGATGAAGCAACCAACAGATAAAGCAACCAACAGATGAAGCAACCAACAGATGAAGCAACCAACAGATGAAGCAATAAACAGATGAAGCAACAAACAGACGAGGCAACAAGATGAGGCAACCAACAGATGAAGCAACAAACAGATGAAGTAACCAACAGATGAAGCAACCAACAGATGAAGCAACCAACAGATGAAGCAACCAACAGATGAAGCAATAAACAGATGAAGCAAGAAACAGATGAAGCAACAAACAGATGAAGCAACAAACAGATGAAGCAATAAACAGATGAAGAAATCAACAGATGAAGCAACCAACAGATGAAGCAACCAACAGATGAAGCAATCAACAGATGAAGCAACCAACAGATGAGGCAACCAACAGATGAAGCAACCAACAGATGAAGTAACAAACAGATGAAGCAATAAACAGATGAAGCAATAAACAGATGAAGCAACCAACAGATGAAACAACAAACAGATGAAGCAATCAACAGATGAAGCAATAAACAGATGAAGCAAGAAACAGATGAAGCAACAAACAGATGAGGCAACCAACAGATGAAGCAATAAACAGATGAAGCAAGAAACAGATGAAGCAACAAACAGATGAGGCAACCAACAGATGAAGCAACAAACAGATGAAGCAATAAACAGATGAAGCAATAAACAGATGAAGCAACAAACAGATGAGGCAACAAGATGAGGCAACCAACAGATGAAGCAATAAACAGATGAAGCAACAAACAGATAAAGCAACAAACAGATGAGGCAACAAACAGATGAAGCAACTAACAGATGAAGCAACAAACAGATGAAGCAACCAACAGATGAAGCAATAAACAGATAAAGCAACCAACAGATGAAGCAACAAACAGATGAAGCAAACAACAGATGAAGCAACAAACAGATAAAGCAACCAACAGATGAAGCAACCAACAGATGAAAAAACAAACAGATGAAGCAATAAACAGATGAATCAACAAACAGATGAAGCAACCAACAGATGAAGAAACAAACAGATAAAGCAACCAACAGGTGAAGCAACCAACAGATGAAGCAACAAACAGATGAAGCAACCAACAGATGAAGCAACAAACAGATAAAGCAACCAACAGGTAAAGCAACCAACAGATGAAGCAACAAACAGATGAAGAAACAAACAGATGAAGCAACCAACAGATGAGGCAATAAACAGATGAAGCAACAAACAGATGAGGCAACAAGATGAGGCAACCAACAGATGAAGCAACAAACAGATGAAGCAATAAACAGATGAAGAAATCAACAGATGAAGCAACAAACAGATGAGGCAACCAACAGATGAAGCAACCAACAGATGAAGCAACAAACAGATGAACCAATCAACAGATGAAGCAACAAACAGATGAAGCAACAAACAGATGAAGCAACAAACAGATGAAGCAACCAACAGATGAAGCAATAAACAGATGAAACAACCAACAGATGAAGCAACAAACAGATAAAGCAACCAACAGGTGAAGCAACCAACAGATGAAGCAACAAACAGATGAAGCAACAAACAGATGAAGCAACAAACAGATGAAGCAACCAACAGATGAAGCAATAAACAGATGAAGCAACCAACAGATGAAGCAACAAACAGATAAAACAACCAACAGATGAAGCAACAAACAGATGAAGCAATAAACAGATGAAGCAATAAACAGATGAAGCATCAAACAGATGAGGCAACAAGATGAGGCAACCAACAGATGAAGCAATAAACAGATGAAGCAATAAACAGATGAAGCAACAAACAGATGAAGCAATAAACAGATGAAGCAACAAACAGATGAAGCAATAAACAGATGAAGCATCAAACAGATGAAGCAATCAACAGATGAGGCAACAAGATGAGGCAACCAACAGATGAAGCAATAAACAGATGAAGCAATAAACAGATGAAGCAACAAACAGATGAAGCAATAAACAGATGAAGCATCAAACAGATGAGGCAACAAGATGAGGCAACAAACAGATGAAGCAATAAACAGATGAAGCAATAAACAGATGAAGCAACAAACAGATGAAGCAATAAACAGATGAAGCAACAAACAGATGAAGCAACCAACAGATGAAGCAACAAACAGATGAAGCAATAAACAGATGAAGCAACAAAGAGATGAAGCAACAAACAGATGAAGCAACTAACAGATGAAGCAATAAACAGATGAAGCAATAAACAGATGAAGCAACAAAAAGATGAAGCAACCAACAGATAAAGCAACCAACAGATGAAGCAACCAACAGATGAAGCAATAAACAGATGAAGCAACAAAAAGATGAAGCAACCAACAGATAAAGCAACCAACAGATGAAGCAACCAACAGATGAAGCAACCAACAGATGAAGCAATAAACAGATGAAGCAACAAACAGACGAGGCAACAAGATGAGGCAACCAACAGATGAAGCAACAAACAGATGAAGTAACCAACAGATGAAGCAACCAACAGATGAAGCAACCAACAGATGAAGCAACCAACAGATGAAGCAATAAACAGATGAAGCAAGAAACAGATGAAGCAACAAACAGATGAAGCAACAAACAGATGAAGCAATAAACAGATGAAGAAATCAACAGATGAAGCAACCAACAGATGAAGCAACCAACAGATGAAGCAATCAACAGATGAAGCAACCAACAGATGAGGCAACCAACAGATGAAGCAACCAACAGATGAAGTAACAAACAGATGAAGCAATAAACAGATGAAGCAATAAACAGATGAAGCAACCAACAGATGAAACAACAAACAGATGAAGCAATCAACAGATGAAGCAATAAACAGATGAAGCAAGAAACAGATGAAGCAACAAACAGATGAAGCAACAAACAGATGAGGCAACCAACAGATGAAGCAATAAACAGATGAAGCAAGAAACAGATGAAGCAACAAACAGATGAGGCAACCAACAGATGAAGCAACAAACAGATGAAGCAATAAACAGATGAAGCAATAAACAGATGAAGCAACAAACAGATGAGGCAACAAGATGAGGCAACCAACAGATGAAGCAATAAACAGATGAAGCAACAAACAGATAAAGCAACAAACAGATGAGGCAACAGACAGATGAAGCAACTAACAGATGAAGCAACAAACAGATGAAGCAACCAACAGATGAAGCAATAAACAGATAAAGCAACCAACAGATGAAGCAACAAACAGATGAAGCAAACAACAGATGAAGCAACAAACAGATAAAGCAACCAACAGATGAAGCAACCAACAGATGAAAAAACAAACAGATGAAGCAATAAACAGATGAATCAACAAACAGATGAAGCAACCAACAGATGAAGAAACAAACAGATAAAGCAACCAACAGGTGAAGCAACCAACAGATGAAGCAACAAACAGATGAAGCAACCAACAGATGAAGCAACAAACAGATAAAGCAACCAACAGGTGAAGCAACCAACAGATGAAGCAACAAACAGATGAAGAAACAAACAGATGAAGCAACCAACAGATGAGGCAATAAACAGATGAAGCAACAAACAGATGAGGCAACAAGATGAGGCAACCAACAGATGAAGCAACAAACAGATGAAGCAATAAACAGATGAAGAAATCAACAGATGAAGCAACAAACAGATGAGGCAACCAACAGATGAAGCAACCAACAGATGAAGCAACAAACAGATGAACCAATCAACAGATGAAGCAACAAACAGATGAAGCAACAAACAGATGAAGCAACAAACAGATGAAGCAACCAACAGATGAAGCAATAAACAGATGAAACAACCAACAGATGAAGCAACAAACAGATAAAGCAACCAACAGGTGAAGCAACCAACAGATGAAGCAACAAACAGATGAAGCAACAAACAGATGAAGCAACAAACAGATGAAGCAACCAACAGATGAAGCAATAAACAGATGAAGCAACCAACAGATGAAGCAACAAACAGATAAAACAACCAACAGATGAAGCAACAAACAGATAAAGCAACCAACAGATGAAGCAACAAACAGATGAAGCAACAAACAGATAAAACAACCAACAGATGAAGCAACAAACAGATGAAGCAACCAACAGATGAAGCAACAAACAGATAAAGCAACCAACAGGTGAAGCAACCAACAGATGAAGCAACAAACAGATGAAGCAACAAACAGATGAAGCAACAAACAGATGAAGCAACCAACAGATGAGGCAATAAACAGATGAAGCAACAAACAGATGAGGCAACAAGATGAGGCAACCAACAGATGAAGCAACAAACAGATGAAGCAATAAACAGATGAAGAAATCAACAGATGAAGCAACAAACAGATGAGGCAACCAACAGATGAAGCAACCAACAGATGAAGCAACAAACAGATGAACCAATCAACAGATGAAGCAACAAACAGATGAAGCAACAAACAGATGAAGCAACCAACAGATGAGTCAACAAACAGATGAAGCAACAAACAGATGAAGCAACAAACAGATGAAGCAACCAACAGATGAAGGAATCAACAGATGAAGCAACAAACAGATGAGGCAACCAACAGATGAAGCAACCAACAGATGAAGCAACAAACAGATGAAGCAATAAACAGATGAAGCAATAAACAGATGAAGCAACAAACAGATGAGGCAACAAGATGAGGCAACCAACAGATGAAGCAACAAACAGATGAAGCAATAAACAGATGAAGCAACAAACAGATAAAGTAACAAACAGATGAGGCAACAAACAGATGAAGCAATAAACAGATGAAGCAATAAACAGATGAAGCAACAAACAGATGAAGCAATAAACAGATGAAGCAACAAACAGATGAAGCAACCAACAGATGAAGCAACAAACAGATGAAGCAATAAACAGATGAAGCAACAAACAGATGAAGCAACAAACAGATGAAGCAACTAACAGATGAAGCAATAAACAGATGAAGCAACAGAAAGATGAAGCAACCAACAGATGAAGCAACCAACAGATGAAGCAACCAACAGATGAAGCAACAAAAAGATGAAGCAACCAACAGATAAAGCAACCAACAGATGAAGCAACCAACAGATGAAGCAATAAACAGATGAAGCAACAAAAAGATGAAGCAACCAACAGATAAAGCAACCAACAGATGAAGCAACCAACAGATGAAGCAATAAACAGATGAAGCAACAAAAAGATGAAGCAACCAACAGATAAAGCAACCAACAGATGAAGCAACCAACAGATGAAGCAACCAACAGATGAAGCAACCAACAGATGAAGCAATAAACAGATGAAACAACCAACAGATGAAGCAACAAACAGATAAAGCAACCAACAGGTGAAGCAACCAACAGATGAAGCAACAAACAGACGAAGCAACAAACAGATGAAGCAACAAACAGATGAAGCAACCAACAGATGAAGCAATAAACAGATGAAGCAACCAACAGATGAGGCAACAAACAGATGAAGCAACAAACAGATAAAACAACCAACAGATGAAGCAACAAACAGATAAAGCAACCAACAGATGAAGCAACAAACAGATGAAGCAACAAACAGATAAAACAACCAACAGATGAAGCAACAAACAGATGAAGCAACCAACAGATGAAGCAACAAACAGATAAAGCAACCAACAGGTGAAGCAACCAACAGATGAAGCAACAAACAGATGAAGCAACAAACAGATGAAGCAACAAACAGATGAAGCAACCAACAGATGAAGCAATAAACAGATGAAGCAACCAACAGATGAGGCAATAAACAGATGAAGCAACAAACAGATGAGGCAACAAGATGAGGCAACCAACAGATGAAGCAACAAACAGATGAAGCAATAAACAGATGAAGAAATCAACAGATGAAGCAACAAACAGATGAGGCAACCAACAGATGAAGCAACCAACAGATGAAGCAACAAACAGATGAACAAATCAACAGATGAAGCAACAAACAGATGAAGCAACAAACAGATGAAGCAACCAACAGATGAGTCAACAAACAGATGAAGCAACAAACAGATGAAGCAACAAACAGATGAAGCAACCAACAGATGAAGGAATCAACAGATGAAGCAACAAACAGATGAGGCAACCAACAGATGAAGCAACCAACAGATGAAGCAACAAACAGATGAAGCAATAAACAGATGAAGCAATAAACAGATGAAGCAACAAACAGATGAGGCAACAAGATGAGGCAACCAACAGATGAAGCAACAAACAGATGAAGCAATAAACAGATGAAGCAACAAACAGATAAAGTAACAAACAGATGAGGCAACAAACAGATGAAGCAATAAACAGATGAAGCAATAAACAGATGAAGCAATAAACAGATGAAGCAATAAACAGATGAAGCAACAAACAGATGAAGCAACCAACAGATGAAGCAACAAACAGATGAAGCAATAAACAGATGAAGCAACAAACAGATGAAGCAACAAACAGATGAAGCAACTAACAGATGAAGCAATAAATAGATGAAGCAACAGAAAGATGAAGCAACCAACAGATGAAGCAACCAACAGATGAAGCAACCAACAGATGAAGCAACAAAAAGATGAAGCAACCAACAGATAAAGCAACCAACAGATGAAGCAACCAACAGATGAAGCAATAAACAGATGAAGCAACAAAAAGATGAAGCAACCAACAGATAAAGCAACCAACAGATGAAGCAACCAACAGATGAAGCAATAAACAGATGAAGCAACAAAAAGATGAAGCAACCAACAGATAAAGCAACCAACAGATGAAGCAACCAACAGATGAAGCAACCAACAGATGAAGCAATAAACAGATGAAGCAATAAACAGATGAAGCAACAAAAAGATGAAGCAACCAACAGATAAAGCAACCAACAGATGAAGCAACCAACAGATGAAGCAATAAACAGATGAAGCAACAAAAAGATGAAGCAACCAACAGATAAAGCAACCAACAGATGAAGCAACCAACAGATGAAGCAATAAACAGATGAAGCAACAAAAAGATGAAGCAACCAACAGATAAAGCAACCAACAGATGAAGCAACCAACAGATGAAGCAACCAACAGATGAAGCAATAAACAGATGAAGCAACAAACAGACGAGGCAACAAGATGAGGCAACCAACAGATGAAGCAACAAACAGATGAAGTAACCAACAGATGAAGCAACCAACAGATGAAGCAACCAACAGATGAAGCAACCAACAGATGAAGCAATAAACAGATGAAGCAAGAAACAGATGAAGCAACAAACAGATGAAGCAACAAACAGATGAAGCAATAAACAGATGAAGAAATCAACAGATGAAGCAACCAACAGATGAAGCAACCAACAGATGAAGCAATCAACAGATGAAGCAACCAACAGATGAGGCAACCAACAGATGAAGCAACCAACAGATGAAGTAACAAACAGATGAAGCAATAAACAGATGATGCAACCAACAGATGAAGCAACAAACAGATGAAGCAACAAACAGATGAAGCAACCAACAGATGAAGCAACAAACAGATGAAGCAACCAACAGATGAAGCAACCAACAGATGAAGGAAACAACAGATGAAGCAACAAACAGATGAAGCAACAAACAGATGAAGCAACCAACAAATGAAGGAAACAACAGATGAAGCAATCAACAGATGAAGCAACCAACAGATGAGGCAACCAACAGATGAAGCAACCAACAGATGAAGTAACAAACAGATGAAGCAATAAACAGATGAAGCAATAAACAGATGAAGCAATAAACAGATGAAGCAACCAACAGATGAAGCAACCAACAGATGAAGCAAACAACAGATGAAGCAACAAACAGATGAAGCAACAAACAGATGAAGCAACCAACAGATGAAGCAACCAACAGATGAAGGAAACAACAGATGAAGCAACAAACAGATGAAGCAACAAACAGATGAAGCAACAAACAGATGAAGGAATCTACAGATGAAGCAACCAACAGATGAAGCAAACAACAGATGAAGCAACAAACAGATGAAGGAAACAACAGATGAAGCAACCAACAGATGAAGCAACCAACAGATGAAGTAACCAACAGATGAAGCAACCAACAGATGAAGCAATAAACAGATGAAGCAAGAAACAGATGAAGCAACAAACAGATGAAGCAACAAACAGATGAGGCAACAAGATGAGGCGACCAACAGATGAAGCAACAAACAAATGAAGCAACCAACAGATGAGGCAACCAACAGATGAAGCAACAAACAGATAAAGCAACCAACAGATGAGGCAACAAACAGATGAAGCAACAAACAGATGAAGCAACAAACAGATGAAGCAATAAACAGATGAAGAAATCAACAGATGAAGCAACCAACAGATGAAGCAACCAACAGATGAAGCAACCAACAGATGAAACAACAAACAGATGAAGCAATCAACAGATGAAGCAACCAACAGATGAAGCAACAAACAGATGAAGCAACCAACAGATGAAGCAATCAACAGATGAAGCAACAAACAGATGAGGCAACCAACAGATGAATAAACCAACAGATGAGAAAACCAACAGATGAAGCAACCAACAGATGAGGCAACCAACAGATGAGGCAACAAACAGATGAAGCAACCAACAGATGAAGCAATCAACAGATGAAGCAATAAACAAATGAAGCAACAAACAGATGAAGCAACCAACAGATGAAGCAACAAACAGATGAAGCAACAAACAGATGAAGCAACCAACAGATGAAGCAATAAACAGATGAAGCAACAAACAGATGAGGCAACAAGATGAGGCAACCAACAGATGAAGCAACAAACAGATGAAGCAATAAACAGATGAAGCAACAAACAGATAAAGTAACAAACAGATGAGGCAACAAACAGATGAAGCAATAAACAGATGAAGCAATAAACAGATGAAGCAATAAACAGATGAAGCAATAAACAGATGAAGCAACAAACAGATGAAGCAACCAACAGATGAAGCAACAAACAGATGAAGCAATAAACAGATGAAGCAACAAACAGATGAAGCAACAAACAGATGAAGCAACTAACAGATGAAGCAATAAACAGATGAAGCAACAGAAAGATGAAGCAACCAACAGATGAAGCAACCAACAGATGAAGCAACCAACAGATGAAGCAACAAAAAGATGAAGCAACCAACAGATAAAGCAACCAACAGATGAAGCAACCAACAGATGAAGCAATAAACAGATGAAGCAACAAAAAGATGAAGCAACCAACAGATAAAGCAACCAACAGATGAAGCAACCAACAGATGAAGCAACAAACAGATAAAGCAACCAACAGATGAAGCAACCAACAGATGAAGCAATAAACAGATGAAGCAACAAAAAGATGAAGCAATCAACAGATAAAGCAACCAACAGATGAAGCAACCAACAGATGAAGCAACCAACAGATGAAGCAATAAACAGATGAAGCAATAAACAGATGAAGCAACAAAAAGATGAAGCAACCAACAGATAAAGCAACCAACAGATGAAGCAACCAACAGATGAAGCAATAAACAGATGAAGCAACAAAAAGATGAAGCAACCAACAGATAAAGCAACCAACAGATGAAGCAACCAACAGATGAAGCAATAAACAGATGAAGCAACAAAAAGATGAAGCAACCAACAGATAAAGCAACCAACAGATGAAGCAACCAACAGATGAAGCAACCAACAGATGAAGCAATAAACAGATGAAGCAACAAACAGACGAGGCAACAAGATGAGGCAACCAACAGATGAAGCAACAAACAGATGAAGTAACCAACAGATGAAGCAACCAACAGATGAAGCAACCAACAGATGAAGCAACCAACAGATGAAGCAACCAACAGATGAAGCAATAAACAGATGAAGCAAGAAACAGATGAAGCAACAAACAGATGAAGCAACAAACAGATGAAGCAATAAACAGATGAAGAAATCAACAGATGAAGCAACCAACAGATGAAGCAACCAACAGATGAAGCAATCAACAGATGAAGCAACCAACAGATGAGGCAACCAACAGATGAAGCAACCAACAGATGAAGTAACAAACAGATGAAGCAATAAACAGATGATGCAACCAACAGATGAAGCAACAAACAGATGAAGCAACAAACAGATGAAGCAACCAACAGATGAAGCAACAAACAGATGAAGCAACCAACAGATGAAGCAACCAACAGATGAAGGAAACAACAGATGAAGCAACAAACAGATGAAGCAACAAACAGATGAAGCAACCAACAAATGAAGGAAACAACAGATGAAGCAATCAACAGATGAAGCAACCAACAGATGAGGCAACCAACAGATGAAGCAACCAACAGATGAAGTAACAAACAGATGAAGCAATAAACAGATGAAGCAATAAACAGATGAAGCAATAAACAGATGAAGCAACCAACAGATGAAGCAACCAACAGATGAAGCAAACAACAGATGAAGCAACAAACAGATGAAGCAACCAACAGATGAAGGAAACAACAGATGAAGCAACAAACAGATGAAGCAACAAACAGATGAAGCAACCAACAGATGAAGGAAACAACAGATGAAGCAACAAACAGATGAAGCAACAAACAGATGAAGCAACAAACAGATGAAGGAATCTACAGATGAAGCAACCAACAGATGAAGCAAACTACAGATGAAGCAACAAACAGATGAAGGAAACAACAGATGAAGCAACCAACAGATGAAGCAACCAACAGATGAAGTAACCAACAGATGAAGCAACCAACAGATGAAGCAATAAACAGATGAAGCAAGAAACAGATGAAGCAACAAACAGATGAAGCAACAAACAGATGAGGCAGCAAGATGAGGCGACCAACAGATGAAGCAACAAACAAATGAAGCAACCAACAGATGAGGCAACCAACAGATGAAGCAACAAACAGATAAAGCAACCAACAGATGAGGCAACAAACAGATGAAGCAACAAACAGATGAAGCAACAAACAGATGAAGCAATAAACAGATGAAGAAATCAACAGATGAAGCAACCAACAGATGAAGCAACCAACAGATGAAGCAACCAACAGATGAAACAACAAACAGATGAAGCAATCAACAGATGAAGCAACCAACAGATGAAGCAACAAACAGATGAAGCAACCAACAGATGAAGCAATCAACAGATGAAGCAACAAACAGATGAGGCAACCAACAGATGAATAAACCAACAGATGAGAAAACCAACAGATGAAGCAACCAACAGATGAGGCAACCAACAGATGAGGCAACAAACAGATGAAGCAACCAACAGATGAAGCAATCAACAGATGAAGCAATAAACAAATGAAGCAACAAACAGATGAAGCAACCAACAGATGAAGCAACAAACAGATGAAGCAACAAACAGATGAAGCAACAAACAGATAAAGTAACAAACAGATGAAGCAACAAACAGATGAAGCAATAAACAGATGAAGCAACAAACAGATGAAGCAACAAACAGATGAAGCAATAAACAGATGAAGCAATAAACAGATGAAGCAACAAACAGATGAAGCAATAAACAGATGAAGCAACAAACAGATGAAGCAACCAACAGATGAAGCAACAAACAGATGAAGCAACCAACAGATGAAGCAACAAACAGATGAAGCAACCAACAGATGAAGCAACAAACAGATGAGGCAACAAACAGATGAAGCAATAAACAGATGAAGCAATAAACAGATGAAGCAACAAACAGATGAAGCAATAAACAGATGAAGCAACAAACAGATGAAGCAATAAACAGATGAAGCAACAAACAGATGAAGCAACCAACAGATGAAGCAACAAACAGATGAAGCAATAAACAGATGAAGCAACAAACAGATGAAGCAACAAACAGATGAAGCAACTAACAGATGAAGCAATAAACAGATGAAGCAACAGAAAGATGAAGCAACCGACAGATGAAGCAAATAACAAATGAAGCAATAAACAGATGAAGCAATAAACAGATGAAGCAACAAAAAGATGAAGCAACCAACAGATAAAGCAACCAACAGATGAAGCAACCTACAGATGAAGCAATAAACAGATGAAGCAACAAACAGACGAGGCAACAAGATGAGGCAACCAACAGATGAAGCAACAAACAGATGAAGTAACCAACAGATGAGGCAACACACAGATGAAGCAACAAACAGACGAAGCAACCAACAGATGAAGCAATCAACAGATGAAGCAACAAACAGATTAGGCAACCAACAGATGAAGCAATCAACAGATGAAGCAACCAACAGATGAGGCAACCAACAGATGAAGCAACCAACAGATGAAGCAAACAACAGATGAAGCAACAAACAGATGAAGCAACAAACAGATGAAGCAACCAACAGATGAAGCAACCAACAGATGAAGCAAACAACAGATGAAGCAACAAACAGATGAAGCAACAAACAGATGAAGCAACCAACAGATGAAGCAACCAACAGATGAAGCAACCAACAGATGAAGCAACCAACAGATGAAGCAACAAACAGATGAAGCAATAAACAGATGAAGAAATCAACAGATGAAGCAACCAACAGATGAAGCAACCAACAGATGAAGCAATCAACAGATGAAGCAACCAACAGATGAGGCAACCAACAGATGAAGCAACCAACAGATGAAGTAACAAACAGATGAAGCAATAAACAGATGAAGCAATAAACAGATGAAGCAACCAACAGATGAAACAACAAACAGATGAAGCAATCAACAGATGAAGCAATAAACAGATGAAGCAAGAAACAGATGAAGCAACAAACAGATGAGGTAACAAGATGAGGCAACAAACAGATGAAGCAACAAACAGATGAAGCAACAAACAGATAAAGCACTCAACAGATGAGGCAACAAACAGATGAAGCAACAAACAGATGAAGCAACAAACAGATGAAGCAATAAACAGATGAAGAAATCAACAGATGAAGCAACCAACAGATGAAGCAATCAACAGATGAAGCAACCAACAGATGAGGCAACCAACAGATGAAGCAACCAACAGATGAAGTAACAAACAGATGAAGCAATAAACAGATGAAGCAATAAACAGATGAAGCAACCAACAGATGAAACAACAAACAGATGAAGCAATCAACAGATGAAGCAACAAACAGATGAAGCAATCAACAGATGAAGCAACCAACAGATGAGGCAACCAACAGATGAAGCAACCAACAGATGAAGCAAACAACAGATGAAGCAACAAACAGATGAAGCAACAAACAGATGAAGCAACCAACAGATGAAGCAAACAACAGATGAAGCAACCAACAGATGAAGCAATAAACAGATGAAGCAATAAACAGATGAAGCAACCAACAGATGAAACAACAAACAGATGAAGCAATCAACAGATGAAGCAACAAACAGATGAAGCAATCAACAGATGAAGCAACCAACAGATGAGGCAACCAACAGATGAAGCAACCAACAGATGAAGCAAACAACAGATGAAGCAACAAACAGATGAAGCAACAAACAGATGAAGCAACCAACAGATGAAGCAAACAACAGATGAAGCAACCAACAGATGAAGCAACCAACAGATGAAGCAACAAACAGATGAAGCAACCAACAGATGAAGCAACCAACAGATGAAGCAATAAACAGATGAAGCAACAAACAGATGAAGCAACCAACAGATGAAGCAAACAACAGATGAAGCAACCAACAGATGAAGCAATAAACAGATGAAGCAACCAACAGATGAAACAACAAACAGATGAAGCAATCAACAGATGAAGCAACAAACAGATGAAGCAATCAACAGATGAAGCAACCAACAGATGAGGCAACCAACAGATGAAGCAACCAACAGATGAAGCAAACAACAGATGAAGCAACAAACAGATGAAGCAACAAACAGATGAAGCAACCAACAGATGAAGCAAACAACAGATGAAGCAACCAACAGATGAAGCAACCAACAGATGAAGCAACAAACAGATGAAGCAACCAACAGATGAAGCAACCAACAGATGAAGCAATAAACAGATGAAGCAACAAACAGATGAAGCAACAAACAGATGAAGCAACCAACTGATGAAGCAACAAACAGATGAAGCAAGAAACAGATGAAGCAACCAACAGATGAAGCAACCAACAGATGAAGCAACAAACAGATGAAGCAACCAACAGATGAAGCAACCAACAGATGAAGCAATAAACAGATGAAGCAACAAACAGATGAAGCAACAAACAGATGAAGCAACAAACAGATGAAGCAACAAACAGATGAAGCAAGAAACAGATGAAGCAACCAACAGATGAAGCAACCAACAGATGAAGCAACAAACAGATGAAGCAACCAACAGATGAAGCAACCAACAGATGAAGCAACCAACAGATGAAGCAATAAACAGATGAAGCAACAAACAGATGAAGCAACAAACAGATGAAGCAACAAACAGATGAAGCAACCAACAGATGAAGCAATAAACAGATGAAGCAATAAACAGATGAAGCAACAAACAGATGAAGCAACAAACAGATGAAGCAACCAACAGATGAAGCAATAAACAGATGAAGCAACAAACAGATGAAGCAACAAACAGATAAAGCAACCAACAGATGAGGCAACAAACAGATGAAGCAACAAACAGATGAAGCAATAAACAGATGAAGAAATCAACAGATGAAGCAACCAACAGATGAAGCAACCAACAGATGAAGCAATCAACAGATGAAGCAACAAACAGATGAGGCAACCAACAGATGAAGCAACCAACAGATGAAGCAACCAACAGATGAAGCAACAAACAGATGAAGCAACCAACAGATGAAACAACAAACAGATGAAGCAATCAACAGATGAAGCAACCAACAGATGAAACAACAAACAGATGAAGCAATCAACAGATGAAGCAACCAACAGATGAAGCAACAAACAGATGAAGCAACCAACAGATGAAGCAATAAACAGATGAAGCAACAAACAGATGAAGCAACAAACAGATGAAGCAACCAACAGATGAAGCAACCAACAGATGAGGCAACCAACAGATGAAGCAACCAACAGATGAGGCAACCAACAGATGAAGCAACAAACAGATGAAGCAACCAACAGATGAAGCAATCAACAGATGAAGCAACCAACAGATGAAGCAACCAACAGATGAGGCAACCAACAGATGAAGCAACCAACAGATGAGGCAACCAACAGATGAAGCAACCAACAGATGAGGCAACCAACAGATGAAGCAACAAACAGATGAAGCAACCAACAGATGAAGCAATCAACAGATGAAGCAATAAACAGATGAAGCAACCAACAGATGAAGCAACTAACAGATGAGGCAACCAACAGATGAAGCAACCAACAGATGAGGCAACCAACAGATGAAGCAACCAACAGATGAGGCAACCAACAGATGAAGCAACCAACAGATGAGGCAACCAACAGATGAAGCAACAAACAGATGAAGCAACCAACAGATGAAGCAATCAACAGATGAAGCAATAAACAGATGAAGCAACAAACAGATGAAGCAACCAACAGATGAAGCAACCAACAGATGAAGCAACCAACAGATGAGGCAACCAACAGATGAAGCAACAAACAGATGAAGCAACCAACAGATGAAGCAATCAACAGATGAAGCAATAAACAGATGAAGCAATAAACAGATGAAGCAACAAACAGATGAAGCAACCAACAGATGAAGCAACCAACAGATGAAGCAACTAACAGATGAGGCAACCAACAGATGAAGCAACCAACAGATGAGGCAACCAACAGATGAAGCAACCAACAGATGAGGCAACCAACAGATGAAGCAACAAACAGATGAAGCAACCAACAGATGAAGCAATCAACAGATGAAGCAATAAACAGATGAAGCAACAAACAGATGAAGCAACCAACAGATGAAGCAACAAACAGATGAAGCAACAAACAGATGAAGCAACCAACAGATGAAGCAACAAACAGATGAAGCAACCAACAGATGAAGCAACCAACAGATGAAGCAACAAACAGATGAAGCAACCAACAGATGAAGCAACCAACAGATGAAGCAATAAACAGATGAAGCAAGAAACAGATGAAGCAACAAACAGATGAAGCAACAAACAGATGAAGCAACCAACAGATGAAGCAATAAACAGATGAAGCAATAAACAGATGAAGCAACAAACAGATGAAGCAACAAACAGATGAGGCAACAAGATGAGGCAACCAACAGATGAAGCAACAAACAGATGAAGCAACAAACAGATAAAGCAACCAACAGATGAGGCAACAAACAGATGAAGCAACAAACAGATGAAGCAACAAACAGATGAAGAAATAAACAGATGAAGAAATCAACAGATGAAGCAACCAACAGATGAAGCAACCAACAGATGAAGCAATCAACAGATGAAGCAACAAACAGATGAGGCAACCAACAGATGAAGCAACCAACAGATGAAGCAACCAACAGATGAAGCAACAAACAGATGAAGCAATAAACAGATGAAGCAATAAACAGATGAAGCAACCAACAGATGAAACAACAAACAGATGAAGCAATCAACAGATGAAGCAACCAACAGATGAAGCAACAAACAGATGAAGCAACCAACAGATGAAGCAATAAACAGATGAAGCAACAAACAGATGAGGCAACCAACAGATGAAGCAACCAACAGATGAGGCAACCAACAGATGAAGCAACAAACAGATGAAGCAACCAACAGATGAAGCAATCAACAGATGAAGCATAAACAGATGAAGCAACAAACAGAAGAAGCAACCAACAGATGAAGCAACAAACAGATGAAGCAACAAACAGATGAAGCAACCAACAGATGAAGCAACAAACAGATGAAGCAACCAACAGATGAAGCAACCAACAGATGAAGCAACAAACAGATGAGGCAACCAACAGATGAAGCAACCAACAGATGAAGCAAACAACAGATGAAGCAACCAACAGATGAAGCAACCAACAGATGAAGCAACCAACAGATGAAGCAACCAACAGATGAAGCAACCAACAGATGAAGCAATAAACAGATGAAGCAACAAACAGATGAAGCAACCAACAGATGAAGCAACCAACAGATGAAGCAATAAACAGATGAAGCAACAAACAGATGAGGCAACAAGATGAGGCAACCAACAGATGAAGCAACAAACAGATGAAGCAATAAACAGATGAAGCAACAAGATGAGGCAGGTTAAACATCACAGGCTTTTATTGTGGAGGCGGGTTAAACATCACAGGCTTTTATTTTGGAGGGGGTAAACATCACAGGCTTTTATTGTGGAGACGGGCTAAACATCACAGGCTTTTATTGTGGAGGCGGGCTAAACATCACAGGCTTTTATTGTGGAGGCGGGCTAAACATCACAGGCTTTTATTGTGGAGGCGGGCTAAACATCACAGGCTTTTATTGTGGAGGCGGGCTAAACATCACAGGCTTTTATAGTGGAGGCGGGCTAAACATCACAGGCTTTTATTGTGGAGGCGGGCTAAACATCACAGGCTTTTATTGTGGAGGCGGGTTAAACATCACAGGCTTTTATTGTGGAGGCGGGTTAAACATCACAGGCTTTTATTTTGGAGGGGGGGTAAACATCACAGGCTTTTTATTGTGGAGGCGGGTTAAACATCACAGGCTTTTGTTGTCGAGGCGGGTTAAACATCACAGTCTTTTATTGTGGAGGGGGTTTAAACATCACAGGCTTTTATTTTAGAGGTGGGTTAAACATCACAGGCTTTTATTGTGGAGTCGGGTTAAACATCACAGGCTTTTATTGTGGAGGGGGTTTAAACATCACAGGCTTTTATTGTAGAGTTGGGTTAAACATCACAGGCTTTTATTTTGGAGTCGGGATAAACATCACAGGCTTTTATTTTGGAGATGGGTTAAACATCACAGGCTTTTATTGTGGAGTCGGGTTAAACATCACAGGCTTTTATTGTGGAGGGGGTTCAAACATCACAGGCTTTTATTGTAGAGTTGGGTTAAACATCACAGGCTTTTATTTTGGAGTCGGGATAAACATCACAGGCTTTTATTTTGGAGATGGGTTAAACATCACAGGCTTTTATTGTGGAGTCGGGTTAAACATCACAGGCTTTTATTGTGGAGGGGGTTTAAACATCACAGGCTTTTATTGTAGAGTTGGGTTAAACATCACAGGCTTTTATTTTGGAGTCGGGATAAACATCACAGGCTTTTATTTTGGAGATGGGTTAAACATCACAGGCTTTTATTGTGGAGTCGGGTTAAACATCACAGGCTTTTATTGTGGAGGGGGTTTAAACATCACAGGCTTTTATTGTGGAGTTGGGTTAAACATCACAGGCTTTTATTGTGGAGGGGGTTTAAACATCACAGGCTTTTATTGTAGAGTTGGGTTAAACATCACAGGCTTTTATTGTGGAGTCGGGTTAAACATCACAGGCTTTTATTGTGGAGGGGGTTAAACATCACAGCCTTTTATTGTGGAGGCGGGTTAAACATCACAGGCTTTTATTGTGGAGTCGGGTTAAACATCACAGGCTTTTATTGTGGAGGCGGGTTAAACTTCACAGGCTTTTATTGTGGAGGCGGGATAAACATCACAGGCTTTTATTGTGGAGGCGGGTTAAACTTCACAGGCTTTTATTGTGGAGGCGGGCTAAACATCACAGGCTTTTATTGTGGAGTCGGGTTAAACATCACAGGCTTTTATTGTGGAGGCGGGTTAAACTTCACAGGCTTTTATTGTGGAGGCGGGATAAACATCACAGGCTTTTATTGTGGAGGCGGGTTAAACTTCACAGGCTTTTATTGTGGAGGCGGGATAAACATCACAGGCTTTTATTGTGGAGGCGGTTTAAATCATGGCAGTGGTTTTTCTGACATCTGTTCTGACTGTTCAACACAATGAGACACGGAGCCGCCTGTCGTTCAACATGATTTTATTGGTCAGAATCAGATAAATAGGTGATCACTGACAACTGGACCCCTCAGTGAAGGGGCGGAGCCACAGGTGGTCACTCAGGCTTGGTCCTCTTCACAGCTCCAGGTAACCTGTCCTGTAACCTGGAAACACAGAGAGCAGCCGTCAGGTGAACACCTGCCCAGGTGAGTAAAACACCTGCCCAGGTGAGTAAAACACCTGCCCAGGTGAGTTAAACACCTGCCCAGGTGAGTAAAACACCTGCCCAGGTGAGTTAAACACTTGCCCAGGTGAGTTAAACACCTGCCCAGGTGAGTAAAACACCTGCCCAGGTGAGTTAAACACTTGCCCAGGTGAGTTAAATACCTGCCCAGGTGAGTAAAACACCTTCCCAGCTGAGTAAAACACCTGCACAGGTGAGTCAAACACCTGCCCAGGTGAGTCAAACACCTGCCCAGGTGAGTTAAACACCTGCCCAGGTGAGTAAAACACCTGCCCAGGTGAGTTAAACACCTGCCCAGGTGAGTAAAACACCTTCCCAGCTGAGTAAAACACCTGCACAGGTGAGTCAAACACCTGCCCAGGTGAGTCAAACACCTTCCCAGGTGAGTCCAGCTGTGTGTTTAACCCACTCTGATGCAAACAGATGTTGATCACAGCTGTATTAGAGAGACTAAAACAACGAGGAGGAACTGATCCGAACAGACGGGTCAGGAGGTCCAACAGAGCACAGGGGATCAATCAATCGGTAATCAATAACTGAGCATCAGTAACATTTATGTGGTTCAGTGTGAACAAAACAACATCAGAGCAACTCACTTCTGCACAGATTCCTCCAGCCTGGACCAAACCGACTCAACAAAGCGATCGATCTGCGCCTGAGAACAAAAACACATCCAGATGTTCCAGATGTTACTGTAACCAACATGAGATGATCTATTACATCATGATGCACTGTGATCAATAAAGACCAGATGTTCCAGATGTTACTGTGACCAACATGAGATGGATAAAATGGATCAAACCTTTTTCCTCTGGTAGATCAGCGGCGTGGTGAAGAAGATGACGTCAGCTGGAAACACAAACAGGCGGTCACAGTCAGCTGGTTAAAAATATCTAAATAGACATGTTGGATAAACATGAATCATGAAGATAATAACCTGTTGCTGACAGGTTTAATCAGCTTTGGAGAGAGTAAATTATGTTTACAAGTTAGACACTTAAACATTAAGTATAAATAAGGTAAACACTCACCGAGGATCAAAATGGTGATTCCGTTAAATACAGCACCGATATATGTCATCAACCACATGACTGCAGCCAGCTGTAACACAAAACAGAGCTGAAACATGACAACAAACAGCTGAAACATGACAATAAACAGCTGAAACACATAACACAGAAAAAACATGACCATAAACAACTGAAACACATAACACAGCTGAAACATGACCATAAACAGCTGAAACATGACCATAAACGGCTGAAACATGACCATAAACGGCTGAAACATGACAATAAACAGCTGAAACATGACAATAAACAGCTGAAACACATAACACAGAAAAAACATGACCATAAACAACTGAAACACATAACACAGCTGAAACATGACCATAAACAGCTGAAACATGACCATAAACGGCTGAAACATGACCATAAACGGCTGAAACATGACCATAAACAGCTGAAACATGACAATAAACAGCTGAAACACATAACACAGCTGAAACATGACGACAAACAGCTGTAACAAATAACACAGATGAAACATGATAACAAACAGCTGTAACACATACTACAGATGAAACATGACCTTAAACAGCTGAAACATGATGACAAACAGCTGTAACACATAACACAGATAAAACATGATGACAAACAGCTGTAACACATAATACAGATGAAACATGACCTTAAACTGCTGAAACATGATGACACAGCTGAAACAACCCATAAACAGCTGGAACATGATGACAAACAGTTGTAACACATAATAAAGATGAAACATGACCATAAACAGCTGAAACATGATGACAAACAGCTGAAACATGATGACAAACAGCTGGAACATGACGACAAACAGCTGAAACATGACGACAAACAGCTGAAACATGATGACAAACAATGAAACATGATGACAAACAGCTGAAACATGATGACAAACAGCTGAAACATGACGACAAACAGCTGGAACATGATGACAAACAGCTGAAACATGACGACAAACAGCTGAAACATGACGACAAACAGCTGAAACATGTTGACAAACAGCTGAAACATGACGACAAACCGCTGAAACATGATGACAAACAGCTGAAACATGACGACAAACACCTGAAACATGTTGACAAACAGCTGAAACATGACGACAAACAGCTGAAACATGACGACAAACAGCTGAAACATGACGACAAACAGCTGAAACATGACGACAAACAGCTGGAACATGACAAACAGCTGAAACATGACGACAAACAGCTGAAACATGACGACAAAAACAGCTGAAACATGACGACAAACAGCTGAAACATGACGACAAACAGCTGAAACATGACGATAAAAAGCTGAAACATGTTGACAAACAGCTGAAACATGAGGACAAACAGCTGGAACATGACGACAAACAGCTGAAACATGACGACAAACAGCTGAAACATGACAACAAACAGCTGGAACATGACAAACAGCTGAAACATGACGACAAACAGCTGAAACATGACGACAAACAGCTGAAACATGACCATAAACAGCTGAAACATGACCATAAACGGCTGAAACATGACCATAAACAGCTGAAACATGACAATAAACAGCTGAAACACATAACACAGCTGAAACATGACGACAAACAGCTGTAACAAATAACACAGATGAAACATGATAACAAACAGCTGTAACACATACTACAGATGAAACATGACCTTAAACAGCTGAAACATGATGACAAACAGCTGTAACACATAACACAGATAAAACATGATGACAAACAGCTGTAACACATAATACAGATGAAACATGACCTTAAACTGCTGAAACATGATGACACAGCTGAAACAACCCATAAACAGCTGGAACATGATGACAAACAGTTGTAACACATAATAAAGATGAAACATGACCATAAACAGCTGAAACATGATGACAAACAGCTGAAACATGATGACAAACAGCTGGAACATGACGACAAACAGCTCAAACATGACGACAAACAGCTGAAACATGATGACAAACAATGAAACATGATGACAAACAGCTGAAACATGATGACAAACAGCTGAAACATGACGACAAACAGCTGGAACATGATGACAAACAGCTGAAACATGACGACAGACAGCTGAAACATGACGACAAAAAGCTGAAACATGTTGACAAACAGCTGAAACATGACGACAAACCGCTGAAACATGATGACAAACAGCTGAAACATGACGACAAACACCTGAAACATGTTGACAAACAGCTGAAACATGACGACAAACAGCTGAAACATGACGACAAACAGCTGAAACATGACGACAAACAGCTGAAACATGACGATAAAAAGCTGAAACATGTTGACAAACAGCTGAAACATGAGGACAAACAGCTGGAACATGATGACAAACAGCTGAAACATGACGACAAACAGCTGAAACATGACGACAAACAGCTGAAACATGACAACAAACAGCTGGAACATGACAAACAGCTGAAACATGACGACAAACAGCTGAAACATGACGACAAACAGCTGAAACATGACGACAAACAGCTGGAACATGACGACAAACAGCTGAAACATGACGACAAACAGCTGAAACATGACGACAAACAGCTGGAACATGACGAAAAAACAGCTGAAACATGACGACAAACAGCTGAAACATGACGACAAACAGCTGGAACATGACGACAAACAGCTGAAACATGACGAAAAACAGCTGAAACATGACGACAAACAGCTGAAACATGACGACAAACAGCTGGAACATGACGACAAACAGCTGAAACATGTCGACAAACAGCTGAAACATGAGGACAAACAGCTGAAACATGACGACAAACAGCTGAAACATGACGACAAAAAGCTGAAACATGTTGACAAACAGCTGAAACATGAGGACAAACAGCTGGAACATGATGACAAACAGCTGAAACATGAGGACAAACAGCTGAAACATGATGACACACAGCTGAAACAACCCATAAACAGCTGGAACATGATGACAAACAGCTGTAACACATAATAAAGATGAAACATGATCATAAACAGCTGAAACATGATGACAAACAGCTGAAACATGATGACAAACAGCTGTAACACATAATACAGATGAAACATGACCTTAAACTGCTGAAACATGATGACAAACAGCTGAAACATGATGACAAACAGCTGGAACATGACGACAAACAGCTGAAACATGACGACAAACAGCTGAAACATGACGACAAACAGCTGGAACATGACGAAAAAACAGCTGAAACATGACGACAAACAGCTGAAACATGACGACAAACAGCTGGAACATGACGACAAACAGCTGAAACATGACGAAAAACAGCTGAAACATGACGACAAACAGCTGAAACATGACGACAAACAGCTGGAACATGACGACAAACAGCTGAAACATGTCGACAAACAGCTGAAACATGAGGACAAACAGCTGAAACATGACGACAAACAGCTGAAACATGACGACAAAAAGCTGAAACATGTTGACAAACAGCTGAAACATGAGGACAAACAGCTGGAACATGATGACAAACAGCTGAAACATGAGGACAAACAGCTGAAACATGATGACACACAGCTGAAACAACCCATAAACAGCTGGAACATGATGACAAACAGTTGTAACACATAATAAAGATGAAACATGACCATAAACAGCTGAAACATGATGACAAACAGCTGAAACATGATGACAAACAGCTGGAACATGACGACAAACAGCTGAAACATGACGACAAACAGCTGAAACATGATGACAAACAATGAAACATGATGACAAACAGCTGAAACATGATGACAAACAGCTGAAACATGACGACAAACAGCTGGAACATGATGACAAACAGCTGAAACATGACGACAAACAGCTGAAACATGACGACAAACAGCTGAAACATGTTGACAAACAGCTGAAACATGACGACAAACCGCTGAAACATGATGACAAACAGCTGAAACATGACGACAAACACCTGAAACATGTTGACAAACAGCTGAAACATGACGACAAACAGCTGAAACATGACGACAAACAGCTGAAACATGACGACAAACAGCTGGAACATGACAAACAGCTGAAACATGACGACAAACAGCTGAAACATGACGACAAAAACAGCTGAAACATGACGACAAACAGCTGAAACATGACGACAAACAGCTGAAACATGACGACAAACAGCTGAAACATGACGATAAAAAGCTGAAACATGTTGACAAACAGCTGAAACATGAGGACAAACAGCTGGAACATGATGACAAACAGCTGAAACATGACGACAAACAGCTGAAACATGACGACAAACAGCTGAAACATGACAACAAACAGCTGGAACATGACAAACAGCTGAAACATGACGACAAACAGCTGAAACATGACGACAAACAGCTGAAACATGACCATAAACAGCTGAAACATGACCATAAACGGCTGAAACATGACCATAAACGGCTGAAACATGACCATAAACAGCTGAAACATGACAAACAGCTGAAACACATAACACAGCTGAAACATGACGACAAACAGCTGTAACAAATAACACAGATGAAACATGATAACAAACAGCTGTAACACATACTACAGATGAAACATGACCTTAAACAGCTGAAACATGATGACAAACAGCTGTAACACATAACACAGATAAAACATGATGACAAACAGCTGTAACACATAATACAGATGAAACATGACCTTAAACTGCTGAAACATGATGACACAGCTGAAACAACCCATAAACAGCTGGAACATGATGACAAACAGTTGTAACACATAATAAAGATGAAACATGACCATAAACAGCTGAAACATGATGACAAACAGCTGAAACATGATGACAAACCGCTGAAACATGATGACAAACAGCTGAAACATGACGACAAACAGCTGAAACATGTTGACAAACAGCTGAAACATGACGACAAAAAGCTGAAACATGACGACAAACAGCTGAAACATGTTGACAAACAGCTGAAACATGAGGACAAACAGCTGAAACATGATGACAAACAGCTGAAACATGACGACAAACAGCTGAAACATGACGACAAACAGCTGAAACATGACAACAAACAGCTGGAACATGACAAACAGCTGAAACATGACGACAAACAGCTGAAACATGACGACAAACAGCTGAAACATGACGACAAACAGCTGGAACATGACGACAAACAGCTGAAACATGACGACAAACAGCTGAAACATGACGACAAACAGCTGGAACATGACGAAAAAACAGCTGAAACATGACGACAAACAGCTGAAACATGACGACAAACAGCTGGAACATGACGACAAACAGCTGAAACATGACGAAAAACAGCTGAAACATGACGACAAACAGCTGAAACATGACGACAAACAGCTGGAACATGACGACAAACAGCTGAAACATGTCGACAAACAGCTGAAACATGAGGACAAACAGCTGAAACATGACGACAAACAGCTGAAACATGACGACAAAAAGCTGAAACATGTTGACAAACAGCTGAAACATGAGGACAAACAGCTGGAACATGATGACAAACAGCTGAAACATGAGGACAAACAGCTGAAACATGACAACAAACAGCTGGAACATGACAAACAGCTGAAACATGACGACAAACAGCTGAAACATGACGACAAACAGCTGAAACATGACGACAAACAGCTGGAACATGACGACAAACAGCTGAAACATGACGACAAACAGCTGAAACATGACGACAAACAGCTGGAACATGACGAAAAAACAGCTGAAACATGACGACAAACAGCTGAAACATGACGACAAACAGCTGGAACATGACGACAAACAGCTGAAACATGACGAAAAACAGCTGAAACATGACGACAAACAGCTGAAACATGACGACAAACAGCTGGAACATGACGACAAACAGCTGAAACATGTCGACAAACAGCTGAAACATGAGGACAAACAGCTGAAACATGACGACAAACAGCTGAAACATGACGACAAAAAGCTGAAACATGTTGACAAACAGCTGAAACATGAGGACAAACAGCTGGAACATGATGACAAACAGCTGAAACATGAGGACAAACAGCTGAAACATGATGACACACAGCTGAAACAACCCATAAACAGCTGGAACATGATGACAAACAGCTGTAACACATAATAAAGATGAAACATGATCATAAACAGCTGAAACATGATGACAAACAGCTGAAACATGATGACAAACAGCTGGAACATGACGACAAAAAGCTGAAACATGACGACAAGCAGCTGGAACATGACGACAAACAGCTGAAACATGACGACAAACAGCTGAAACATGACGACAAACAGCTGGAACATGACAACAAACAGCTGAAACATGACGACAAACAGCTGAAACATGACGACAAACAGCTGAAACATGTTGACAAACAGCTGAAACATGACGACAAACAGCTGAAACATGACGACAAAAAGCTGAAACATGACGACAAACAGCTGGAACATGACGACAAACAGCTGAAACATGACGACAAACAGCTGAAACATGACGACAAACAGCTGGAAAATGACGACAAACAGCTGAAACATGTTGACAAACAGCTTAAACATGACGACAAACAGCTGAAACATGACGACAAACAGCTGAAACATGACGACAAACAGCTGAAACATGACAATAAAAAGCTGAAACATGTTGACAAACAGCTGAAACATGAGGACAAACAGCTGGAACATGATGACAAACAGCTGAAACATGAGGACAAACAGCTGAAACATGATGACACACAGCTGAAACAACCCATAAACAGCTGGAACATGATGACAAACAGCTGTAACACATAATAAAGATGAAACATGACCATAAACAGCTGAAACATGATGACAAACAGCTGAAACATGATGACAAACAGCTGGAACGTGACGACAAACAGCTGGAACATGACGACAAACAGCGGAAACATGACGACAAAAAGCTGGAACATGACGACAAACAGCTGAAACATGTTGACAAACAGCTGAAACATGACGACAAACAGCTGAAACATGACGACAAACAGCTGAAACATGACGACAAACAGCTGGAACATGACGACAAACAGCTGAAACATGACGACAAACAGCTGGAACATGACGACAAACAGCTGAAACATGACGACAAACAGCTGGAACATGACGACAAACAGCTGAAACATGACGACAAACAGCTGAAACATGACGACAAACAGCTGAAACATGTTGACAAACAGCTGAAACATGACGACAAACAGCTGAAACATGACGACAAACAGCTGAAACATGAGGACAAACAGCTGGAACATGACGACAAACAGCTGAAACATGTTGACAAAAAGCTGAAACATCACGACAAACAGCTGAAACATGACGACAAAAAGCTGAAACATGACGACAAACAGCTGAAACATGAGGACAAACAGCTGGAACATGAGGACAAACAGCTGAAACATGTTGACAAACAGCTGAAACATGACGACAAACAGCTGAAACATGACGACAAACAGCTGAAACATGACGACAAAAAGCTGAAACATGACGACAAACAGCTGAAACATGACGACAAACAGCTGAAACATGACGACAAAAAGCTGAAACATGACGACAAACAGCTGAAACATGACGACAAACAGCTGAAACATGACGACAAAAAGCTGAAACATGACGACAAACAGCTGAAACATGACGACAAACAGCTGAAACATGACGACAAACAGCTGAAACATGACGACAAACAGCTTAAACATGACGATAAAAAGCTGAAACATGACGACAAACAGCTGAAACATGATGACGAACAGCTGAAACATGATGACAAACAGCTGAAACATGACGATGAAAAGCTGAAACATGTTGACAAACAGCTGAAACATGACGACAAACAGCTGAAACATGACGACAAACAGCTGGAACATGACGACAAACAGCTGAAACATGACGACAAACAGCTGAAACATGACGACAAACAGCTGAAACATGACGACAAACAGCTGAAACATGTTGACAAACAGCTGAAACATGACGACAAACAGCTGAAACATGTTGACAAACAGCTGAAACATGTTGACAAACAGCTGAAACATGACGACAAACAGCTGAAACATGACGACAAACAGCTGAAACATGACGACAAACAGCTGAAACATGACGACAAACACCTGGAACATGACAACAAACTTTATGAGAAATGTATTATGCACCAACCTTCAGAGAGTCGACCAGGTCTTCCACCAGCAGCAGCCTCCTGGTCTTACTGGTGAACCAGTTCAGGTGGATCAGACACTGGTTGGCCAGCTGCTGGATGGACTCTGAGGAGATGGCGATATCCCTCTCCAGTACAGACCTGACGAAGTAGACACAATGTCAAAGTGATGTTTCCGGTTTATTTTTGTGTGTTTTTGTTTCTTTTTTTTAATACTTTGTTTTTATTGTTTTTCTTTAGAACAAATGAAAAACAGAAAAGTGAAAAAAAACATGTTGAATCACCATGTTTCTACAGTTTGATCAATTTTCGATGTCAATGTGATTGTCCTTGTCCTGTCGTTTTTATGTATTCAGTCCATTTCTCCCACTTCCGGCAGTATTGATCTTCTTGAGTCCTTATTTCATAAGTCAGATGTTCCATAATATGTATTTCGTCCATAACTTTCAACCAATCTTCCTGGGATGGTGGGTCTGTCTTGTACCATTTTCTTGTAATTGTCTTTTTACAGATCGCGAATACAAGCGGCCGAAATGAGTTTCCTCCGCAGGGTGTCTGGGCTCTCCCTTAGAGATAGGGTGAGAAGCTCGGTCATCCGGGAGGGGCTCGGAGTAGAACCGCTGCTCCTCCGCATCCAGAGGAGTCAGATGAGGTGGCCCGGGCATCTGGTTAGGATGCCTCCTGGGGCATCTGGTTAGGATGCCTCCTGGGGCATCTGGTTAGGGTGCCTCCTGGGGCACCTGGTTAGGACGCCTCCTGGGGCACCTGGTTAGGATGCCTCCTGGGGCATCTGGTTAGGACGCCTCCTGGGGCATCTGGTTAGGACGCCTCCTGGGGCATCTGGTTAGGACGCCTCCTGGGGCATCTGGTTAGGACGCCTCCTGGGGCATCTGGTTAGGATGCCTCCTGGGGCATCTGGTTAGGATGCCTCCTGGGGCACCTGGTTAGGATGCCTCCTGGGGCACCTGGTTAGGATGCCTCCTGGGGCACCTGGTTAGGATGCCTCCTGGGGCATCTGGTTAGGACGCCTCCTGGGGCATCTGGTTAGGATGCCTCCTGGGGCACCTGGTTAGGACGCCTCCTGGGGCATCTGGTTAGGATGCCTCCTGGGGCACCTGGTTAGGATGCCTCCTGGGGCATCTGGTTAGGACGCCTCCTGGGGCATCTGGTTAGGACGCCTCCTGGGGCATCTGGTTAGGACGCCTCCTGGGGCACCTGGTTAGGATGCCTCCTGGGGCATCTGGTTAGGATGCCTCCTGGGGTATCTGGTTAGGATGCCTCCTGGGGCATCTGGTTAGGATGCCTCCTGGGGCATCTGGTTAGGACGCCTCCTGGGGCACCTGGTTAGGATGCCTCCTGGGGCATCTGGTTAGGATGCCTCCTGGGGTATCTGGTTAGGATGCCTCCTGGGGCACCTGGTTAGGATGCCTCCTGGGGCATCTGGTTAGGATGCCTCCTGGACGCCTCCCCGGTGAGGTGTTCCGGGCCCGTCCCACTGGGAGGAGGCCCCGGGGGGGACCCAGGACACGTTGGAGAGACTATGTTTCTCGGCTGGCCTGGGAACGCCTCGGGGTCCCCCCAGAAGAGCTGGAGGAAGTGGCCGGGGACAGGGACGCCTGGGTCTCTTTGCTCAAGCTGCTCCCCCCGCGACCCGATCCCCGGAGCAGCGGAAGATGATGGATGGATGGATCGATGGATGCCTTTTTACAGGCTACTAACATCATTTTCAATATGTATGTTATCATCTTTCAACACAACATTTTCCGTAATGACACCCAGATATAATAATGTACAAGACTTGGATACAACATAACCCAAAATTCTGCACATAACCAAATGAACATCTTCCCAGAATTTTGTGATTTTAGGACAGAGCCAGAACACATGTGAGTGGTTCACATTTACATCCCCACAGCTTCTCCAACATGGCTGTGGTAATGAAATATGTTGATTCCTAATTTTGGGTGTTATAAAAAATCTAATTAAATTTTTCCAGCAATGTAGTCTCCAAACACGTGATGATGTTGTTGACTGCTGTGTTTTCCAAATATGTGACCATCCATCATCAGATATGTTCCCACCCAGCTCTGTCTGCCACTTCAGTTTCACACGTCGTTGTATTCCCCCTTGCCTCCATTATGGCCCATAAATTGTAGAGATTATTCTGAATTTCTTTGCATTATAGGCTTCAGTTATGATTTTGATTATTGAATTTGTGTCCAAGTTTAGTGTGTTTTATTTCTTTATTGAAAAAGTCGTTAGTGTTTGTGTGTGTCACCTGAAAGGATGACCCTCATCTGACTTCTGGATGGCCTGGATCACAGATTTATAAACCCTGCACACAGGAAGCAGACATTATTGCCCCACTCTCGGATGATTTACCCCGTGATGTCAGAGCCCACCCACCTGAAGGTGATGGTGACACAGAGGCAGGCCAGCAGCAGGTACGACACCACGCTGATGACCGATAGTGTTGCCACGGAGACCAGGACCAGCAGCGACAGGCCGAACGCTCCCGCTGACTTCTTCGGTTCTTTCCAGTGAACGAGCTGCAAGGCTACACACAGTTTCAGCTGGAATTTACTCACACTTTGAGGAGAAACTTTTTCCCTTTAATTCAATTCAATTCAATTCATTTTTATTTATATAGCGCCAAATACAACAAATGTCATCTCAAGGCACTTAGATATTAAAGTCCAATTCAAGCCAATTGGAATTCGATTAATTGTAATCTGTATTGTGGGTCAAAAGTGAGTCACCACCATGTTTAGCTGTAGAAAAAATACCTTAAACTATCTTTTTCCAACTTGAAATGTTCTGACTTTTCCTAAAGGGACCCCATCATTAGAAAAAGTCACACTTTGTTTTTGTTTATGTTTCCATGTGGGCTGTACACCACTAGGGCACAAAGATTGTTTTATGGGTCATTTTTGACCCGTGAATTATAAAAACATTTAAACAGCAGAAAAAAGTTCACTGTTTTTTTCCCTTTCAATATAATTAATTCAGAAGTAATTACTTGGCCTGAAAACCTTTCTTTTTACCCAATGTTTTTAATGATCTCCCTTTAAATGCTCTATCCTGTATTTATTTCGTTTTTGCATTTAAAGGACTCACTACTTTTATTTGTGTATTTTATTTGCATTTTACTGTCCCTGCTTTTGAACCTAATATTTGTCTTTTATCCCACTGTAGCACTTTGAGATTTTATTGTAAATGTAAAGTGCGTTATAAATAAAATTTATTATTATTATTATTATTACTTCACATTTATATAATAGCAATAATAATAAACCTTTATTATGTAAAAGAAAACTGAGAAAACAAGAAAACTGTTGATCCAACTGACAGTTGGTTTGTGGTTAAAAAAAAAAAAAGTGTAATCCTGAAAACTGGTGATTGTCTTTTTGTATTGTGTAACAACAAATACATGATAAAAATGTATTGAGTTGAGTTGAATAGATAAATAACATACTAAATAGATTTTGGATTTAAAATTAAATCAAGTTGCTTTATTTTGGGCCTTTGGTAGGGCGGCTCATTTCTGACCCAGTAAACAGAATGTTAAGACCACACAAAGGGTTAAAATGTTAATGAGTTAAAGGGTTAAAATGATGATCAGTAAAGGTGGTTTGAGCAGAGAAAACATCACATTCTAAACACCACAAACTGTTCTTTATTCAGACCTTTGCTTGTTGACCAGAGAACAGAAACGACTGTTCTCACAGAAACTAATCCTGCTTTAAGGCATCATGTGGACCCTATTATGGAGGCGGTGCAGCATTCCTCAGAGGCCCGGTTCTGTTCACTAACAGAATCTGGACCTCCTGCCGCAGCAGAACCAGTTATCAGTTCGTTAAACACAATCATCGTTATTGATCAAAGTTTTAAAGCTGCTTCAAAGTGAACGTCAGAGCTTCGGTTAAACTCTGAAAACTGATCAATTGGTTTGATCAGAGCCCCGACCTGAATGACTGATTCATGACTGTCTAGCAAAACTGGTTTAACGTTTTTAACTGGTCAAACCAAACTGGTTAACATGCTTTAACTGGTCAAACTGTCAAACAAAACTGGTTTAACTGCTGTAACTAGTCATACCAAACTGATTAAACTGCTTTAACTGGTCAAACCAAACTGATTAAACTGCTTTAACTGGTCAAACCAAACTGGTTAAACTGCTTTAACTGATTAAACCAAACTGATTAAACTGCTTTAACTAGTCATACCAAACTGATTAAACTGCTTTAACTGGTCAAACCAAACTGATTAAACTGCTTTAACTGGTCAAACCAAACTGATTAAACTGCTTTAACTGGTCAAACCAAACTGGTTAAACTGCTTTAACTGATTAAACCAAATTTGTTAAACTGTGGTTATACTAAACTGATTAAATTGTTTTAATCGGTTAAACTAAACCGGTTAGTGTTGTAACTGGGTGAACTAAACTAGATAAACTACTCTAACCAAACTAATTAAATTGCTTTAACTGGTGAAACTAAACTGGTTAAAATGCTTTCACCGGTTAAACTGTTTGAACTGGTCAAACCAAACTGGTTAAACTAAACTGGTCATCACTTTAATTGACAGACAGTCACAGCAAACTGGTTAAGCTGTTTTAACTGATAAAAAAAATTGATTTATCTGCTTTAACTAGTTTAACCAAACTAGTGAAAATACTTAAACTAGACAAACTAAATGGCTTAAATTGCTTTAACTAGTCACACTAAACTGGTTAAGCTGTTTTAACTGATTTAAAAAATGGAATTGTTTGCTTTAACTAGTTTAACTAGTCAAAACAAACTGATTAAATTATCCTAAATGGTTAAACCAAGCTGGTTGAAATACTTGAAATTGTCAAAGTAAACTGGTTAAAGTGTTTTAATTGGTTAAACCAAACTGCTTTAACTGGTCATACAGGTTAAACTGGTTAAAAGGCTTCAACTTGTCTAAGTAAACTGGTTAAACTGCTTTAATTGGTCAAACAGAGCAGGTTAAACTGGTTAGACGGCTTCAGACGGTAAAACTAAACTGGTTAAGCTGTTTTAACTGATTAAAAAAATGGAATTGTCTGCTTTAACTAGTTTAACTCGTCAAAGCAAACTGATTAAACTATCCTAAATGGTTAAACCAAGCTGGTTGAAATACTTAGAATTATCAAAGTTAATTGGTTAAACCAAACTGGTTAAAATGTAACTGGTTAAACTGCTTCAGACGGTCAAACTAAACTGGTTAAACTGCTTTAACTTGTCAAAGTAAACAGGTTAAACGGCTTAAACTTGTCAAAGTAAACAGGTAAACTGCTTTAATTGGTCAAACAGAACAGGTTAAACTGCTTTAATTGGTCAAACAGAACTGGTTAAACTAGTTAAAAGGCTTCAACTTGTCAAAGTAAACAGGTTAAACTGCTTTAATTGGTCAAACAGAACAGGTTAAACTGCTTTAATTGGTCAAACAGAACTGGTTAAACTGGTTAAAAGGCTTCAACTTGTCAAAGTAAACAGGTTAAACTGCTTTAACTGGTCAAACAGAACAGGTTAAACTGGTTAAAAGGCTTCAACTTGTCAAAGTAAACTGGTTAAACTGCTTCCGATGGTCAAACTAAACTGGTTGGTTGTAACTGGTGGAACAGCCCGGTTCCACAGCAACCAAAAAGCGTCTGAGTGACGAACAGATCAGGAGACAGGAAGTGACTGATGTCACCCAGCAGGTGAGCTTACCTGCGTGGGTCAGCTCTCTGAGCGAGGAGGAGGAGGAGTTGTTGGAGGATGAAGAGTCGGTGCTGCTGCTGGTGGAGTCGGCCATCTTCTCCTGGTTCAAACTCCGGTCTGAGACCTGAAGCTGCTGGGGCGGCGTGATGTTACAGGGGGCGTGAACACCAAGCTAACCCCCCCACATGTAGTGTGGTTTGGTTTGTTCCCCTGACGGACACATTACCGTTACCGTGGCAACAGGATTTACTCCTGGAATGCGGCCGGTTTTGTGGGCATACGTAGTTCATGAGGCCATTGTTCAAAGTCACGAGATTCAGGAAGTCTTCTACAACGAGTTTTAAAAAAATCAACATGTAGAAACCCTACATGGCTGCTTTTATAAACTTTATCTGTGAAAATATTAGCCTCAAACCACTTTGTGTGAAACCACTGGTCCTGCCAGGCCACATATAATTTACCACATTACATATTTCCCAAATCATGTGACACACAAACCGGCTGTAAACGTGTTCTGGTCTCCTGGTTCGCTCCAGAATGAGTATTTCAGTGTTCCTAGGTGTTTGTGAGGGGTTTCCAGTAAGGAATCAGACGCCGTCATCATAAAGAATCAGACGCCGTCATCATAAAGAATCAGACGCCGTCATCATAAAGAATCAGACGCCGTCATCATAAAGAATCAGACGCCGTCATCATAAAGAATCAGACGCCGTCATCATAAAGAATCAGACGCTGTCATCATACAGAATCAGACGCCGTCATCATACAGAATCAGACGCCGTCATCATAAAGAATCAGACGCTGTCATCATACAGAATCAGACGCTGTCATCATACAGAATCAGACGCTGTCATCATACAGAATCAGACGCTGTCATCATAAAGAATCAGACGCCGTCATCATAAAGAATCAGACGCCGTCATCATAAAGAATCAGACGCCGTCATCATACAGAATCAGACGCCGTCATCATAAAGAATCAGACGCTGTCATCATACAGAATCAGACGCTGTCATCATAAAGAATCAGACGCTGTCATCATACAGAATCAGACGCTGTCATCATACAGAATCAGACGCCGTCATCATAAAGAATCAGACGCCGTCATCATACAGAATCAGACGCTGTCATCATACAGAATCAGACGCTGTCATCATACAGAATCAGACGCCGTCATCATACAGAATCAGACGCTGTCATCATACAGAATCAGACGCTGTCATCATACAGAATCAGACGCCGTCATCATAAAGAATCAGACGCTGTCATCATAAAGAATCAGACGCTGTCATCATACAGAATCAGACGCCGTCATCATAAAGAATCAGACGCTGTCATCATAAAGAATCAGACGCTGTCATCATACAGAATCAGACGCCGTCATCATACAGAATCAGACGCTGTCATCATACAGAATCAGACGCCGTCATCATAAAGAATCAGACGCTGTCATCATACAGAATCAGACGCCGTCATCATACAGAATCAGACGCTGTCATCATACAGAATCAGACGCCGTCATCATAAAGAATCAGACGCTGTCATCATACAGAATCAGACGCCGTCATCATAAAGAATCAGACGCCGTCATCATAAAGAATCAGACGCCGTCATCATAAAGAATCAGACGCCGTCATCATAAAGAATCAGACGCCGTCATCATAAAGAATCAGACGCCGTCATCATACAGAATCAGACGCCGTCATCATAAAGAATCAGACGCCGTCATCATACAGAATCAGACGCCGTCATCATACAGAATCAGACGCTGTCATCATAAAGAATCAGACGCTGTCATCATACAGAATCAGACGCCGTCATCATAAAGAATCAGACGCTGTCATCATAAAGAATCAGACGCTGTCATCATAAAGAATCAGACGCTGTCATCATAAAGAATCAGACGCTGTCATCATAAAGAATCAGACGCTGTCATCATACAGAATCAGACGCTGTCATCATAAAGAATCAGACGCTGTCATCATACAGAATCAGACGCCGTCATCATACAGAATCAGACGCCGTCATCATACAGAATCAGACGCTGTCATCATAAAGAATCAGACGCTGTCATCATAAAGAATCAGACGCCGTCATCATACAGAATCAGACGCCGTCATCATACAGAATCAGACGCCGTCATCATAAAGAATCAGACGCTGTCATCATACAGAATCAGACGCTGTCATCATACAGAATCAGACGCCGTCATCATAAAGAATCAGACGCCGTCATCATACAGAATCAGACGCCGTCATCATAAAGAATCAGACGCTGTCATCATACAGAATCAGACGCTGTCATCATACAGAATCAGACGCTGTCATCATACAGAATCAGACGCCGTCATCATACAGAATCAGACGCTGTCATCATACAGAATCAGACGCTGTCATCATACAGAATCAGACGCTGTCATCATACAGAATCAGACGCTGTCATCATACAGAATCAGACGCCGTCATCATAAAGAATCAGACGCCGTCATCATACAGAATCAGACGCTGTCATCATACAGAATCAGACGCTGTCATCATACAGAATCAGACGCTGTCATCATACAGAATCAGACGCCGTCATCATAAAGAATCAGACGCCGTCATCATACAGAATCAGACGCCGTCATCATAAAGAATCAGACGCTGTCATCATACAGAATCAGACGCCGTCATCATACAGAATCAGACGCTGTCATCATACAGAATCAGACGCTGTCATCATAAAGAATCAGACGCTGTCATCATACAGAATCAGACGCTGTCATCATAAAGAATCAGACGCTGTCATCATACAGAATCAGACGCTGTCATCATAAAGAATCAGACGCTGTCATCATAAAGAATCAGACGCTGTCATCATACAGAATCAGACGCCGTCATCATACAGAATCAGACGCCGTCATCATAAAGAATCAGACGCTGTCATCATACAGAATCAGACGCTGTCATCATAAAGAATCAGACGCCGTCATCATAAAGAATCAGACGCTGTCATCATAAAGAATCAGACGCCGTCATCATACAGAATCAGACGCTGTCATCATACAGAATCAGACGCTGTCATCATACAGAATCAGACGCCGTCATCATAAAGAATCAGACGCCGTCATCATAAAGAATCAGACGCCGTCATCATAAAGAATCAGACGCTGTCATCATACAGAATCAGACGCTGTCATCATACAGAATCAGACGCTGTCATCATAAAGAATCAGACGCCGTCATCATAAAGAATCAGACGCTGTCATCATACAGAATCAGACGCCGTCATCATACAGAATCAGACGCCGTCATCATACAGAATCAGACGCCGTCATCATACAGAATCAGACGCCGTCATCATACAGAATCAGACGCTGTCATCATAAAGAATCAGACGCTGTCATCATAAAGAATCAGACGCTGTCATCATACAGAATCAGACGCTGTCATCATACAGAATCAGACGCTGTCATCATACAGAATCAGACGCCGTCGTCATACAGAATCAGACGCCGTCGTCATACAGAATCAGACGCCGTCATCATACAGAATCAGACGCTGTCATTATACAGAATCAGACGCCGTCATCATACAGAATCAGACGCTGTCATCATACAGAATCAGACGCTGTCGTCATAAAGAATCAGACGCCGTCATCATACAGAATCAGACGCCGTCATCATACAGAATCAGACGCTGTCATCATACAGAATCAGACGCTGTCATCATACAGAATCAGACGCTGTCATCATAAAGAATCAGACGCCGTCATCATACAGAATCAGACGCTGTCATCATACAGAATCAGACGCCGTCATCATACAGAATCAGACGCCGTCATTATACAGAATCAGACGCTGTCATCATAAAGAATCAGACGCCGTCATCATAAAGAATCAGACGCCGTCATCATAAAGAATCAGACGCCGTCATCATAAAGAATCAGACGCTGTCATCATAAAGAATCAGACGCCGTCATCATAAAGAATCAGACGCCGTCATCATACAGAATCAGACGCCGTCATCATAAAGAATCAGACGCTGTCATCATACAGAATCAGACGCTGTCATCATACAGAATCAGACGCCGTCATTATACAGAATCAGACGCCGTCATCATAAAGAATCAGACGCTGTCATCATACAGAATCAGACGCCGTCATCATACAGAATCAGACGCCGTCATTATACAGAATCAGACGCTGTCATCATAAAGAATCAGACGCCGTCATCATACAGAATCAGACGCCGTCATCATAAAGAATCAGACGCTGTCATCATAAAGAATCAGACGCTGTCATCATAAAGAATCAGACGCCGTCATCATAAAGAATCAGACGCCGTCATTATACAGAATCAGACGCCGTCATCATAAAGAATCAGACGCTGTCATCATACAGAATCAGACGCTGTCATCATACAGAATCAGACGCCGTCGTCATACAGAATCAGACGCCGTCGTCATACAGAATCAGACGCCGTCATCATACAGAATCAGACGCCGTCATCATACAGAATCAGACGCCGTCATCATAAAGAATCAGACGCCGTCATCATACAGAATCAGACGCCGTCATCATACAGAATCAGACGCCGTCATCATAAAGAATCAGACGCCGTCATCATACAGAATCAGACGCTGTCATCATACAGAATCAGACGCTGTCATCATACAGAATCAGACGCCGTCGTCATACAGAATCAGACGCCGTCATCATACAGAATCAGACGCCGTCATCATACAGAATCAGACGCTGTCATCATACAGAATCAGACGCTGTCATCATACAGAATCAGACGCCGTCATCATACAGAATCAGACGCTGTCATCATACAGAATCAGACGCCGTCGTCATACAGAATCAGACGCTGTCATTATAAAGAATCAGACGCCGTCATCATACAGAATCAGACGCCGTCATCATACAGAATCAGACGCCGTCATCATACAGAATCAGACGCTGTCATCATAAAGAATCAGACGCCGTCATCATACAGAATCAGACGCCGTCATCATACAGAATCAGACGCTGTCATCATAAAGAATCAGACGCTGTCATCATAAAGAATCAGACGCCGTCATCATACAGAATCAGACGCCGTCATCATAAAGAATCAGACGCTGTCATCATACAGAATCAGACGCTCTCATCATACAGAATCAGACGCCGTCATCATACAGAATCAGACGCCGTCATCATACAGAATCAGACGCCGTCATCATACAGAATCAGACGCCGTCATCATACAGAATCAGACGCCGTCATCATACAGAATCAGACGCCGTCATCATACAGAATCAGACGCCGTCATCATAAAGAATCAGACGCCGTCATCATACAGAATCAGACGCTGTCATCATACAGAATCAGACGCCGTCATCATACAGAATCAGACGCTGTCCTTATAAAGAATCAGACGCCGTCGTCATACAGAATCAGACGCTGTCATCATACAGAATCAGACGCCGTCATCATACAGAATCAGACGCTGTCATCATACAGAATCAGACGCCGTAATCATACAGAATCAGACGCTGTCATCATAAAGAATCAGACGCTGTCGTCATAAAGAATCAGACGCCGTCATCATACAGAATCAGAAGCTGTCATCATACAGAATCAGACGCCGTCATCATACAGAATCAGACGCTGTCATCATACAGAATCAGACGCCGTCATCATACAGAATCAGACGCTGTCGTCATAAAGAATCAGACGCCGTCATCATAAAGAATCAGACGCTGTCATCATAAAGAATCAGACGCCGTCATCATAAAGAATCAGACGCTGTCGTCATAAAGAATCAGACGCCGTCATCATAAAGAATCAGACGCCGTCGTCATAAAGAATCAGACGCCGTCATCATAAAGAATCAGACGCCGTCGTCATACAGAATCAGACGCCGTCATCATAAAGAATCAGACGCCGTCATCATACAGAATCAGACGCTGTCATCATACAGAATCAGACGCCGTCATCATACAGAATCAGACGCCGTCATCATAAAGAATCAGACGCCGTCATCATAAAGAATCAGACGCCGTCATCATACAGAATCAGACGCCGTCATCATACAGAATCAGACGCCGTCATCATACAGAATCAGACGCCGTCATCATACAGAATCAGACGCCGTCGTCATAAAGAATCAGACGCTGTCGTCATAAAGAATCAGACGCCGTCATCATAAAGAATCAGACGCCGTCGTCATAAAGAATCAGACGCTGTCATCATACAGAATCAGACGCTGTCATCATACAGAATCAGACGCCGTCATTATACAGAATCAGACGCCGTCATCATAAAGAATCAGACGCTGTCATCATACAGAATCAGACGCTGTCATCATACAGAATCAGACGCCGTCATTATACAGAATCAGACGCCGTCATCATAAAGAATCAGACGCTGTCATCATACAGAATCAGACGCCGTCATCATACAGAATCAGACGCCGTCATTATACAGAATCAGACGCTGTCATCATAAAGAATCAGACGCCGTCATCATACAGAATCAGACGCCGTCATCATAAAGAATCAGACGCTGTCATCATAAAGAATCAGACGCTGTCATCATAAAGAATCAGACGCCGTCATCATAAAGAATCAGACGCCGTCATTATACAGAATCAGACGCCGTCATCATAAAGAATCAGACGCTGTCATCATACAGAATCAGACGCTGTCATCATACAGAATCAGACGCCGTCATCATACAGAATCAGACGCCGTCGTCATACAGAATCAGACGCCGTCATCATAAAGAATCAGACGCCGTCATCATACAGAATCAGACGCTGTCATTATAAAGAATCAGACGCTGTCGTCATAAAGAATCAGACGCCGTCATCATAAAGAATCAGACGCCGTCGTCATAAAGAATCAGACGCTGTCGTCATAAAGAATCAGACGCCGTCATCATAAAGAATCAGACGCCGTCGTCATAAAGAATCAGACGCCGTCATCATAAAGAATCAGACGCCGTCGTCATAAAGAATCAGACGCTGTCGTCATACAGAATCAGACGCCGTCATCATAAAGAATCAGACGCCGTCGTCATAAAGAATCAGACGCCGTCATCATAAAGAATCAGACGCCGTCATCATACAGAATCAGACGCTGTCATCATACAGAATCAGACGCTGTCATCATAAAGAATCAGACGCTGTCATCATAAAGAATCAGACGCTGTCATCATACAGAATCAGACGCCGTCATCATACAGAATCAGACGCCGTCATCATACAGAATCAGACGCTCTCATCATACAGAATCAGACGCCGTCATCATACAGAATCAGACGCCGTCATCATACAGAATCAGACGCCGTCATCATAAAGAATCAGACGCCGTCGTCATACAGAATCAGACGCCGTCATCATACAGAATCAGACGCTGTCATCATACAGAATCAGACGCCGTCATCATACAGAATCAGACGCCGTCATCATACAGAATCAGACGCTGTCATCATAAAGAATCAGACGCTGTCGTCATAAAGAATCAGACGCCGTCATCATAAAGAATCAGACGCCGTCGTCATACAGAACCAGACGCCGTCATCATACAGAATCAGACGCCGTCATCATACAGAATCAGACGCCGTCATCATAAAGAATCAGACGCCGTCATCATACAGAATCAGACGCCGTCATCATACAGAATCAGACGCCGTCATCATAAAGAATCAGACGCCGTCATCATACAGAATCAGACGCTGTCATTATAAAGAATCAGACGCCGTCGTCATACAGAATCAGACGCCGTCATCATAAAGAATCAGACGCTGTCATCATAAAGAATCAGACGCCGTCATCATAAAGAATCAGACGCCGTCATCATAAAGAATCAGACGCTGTCATCATACAGAATCAGACGCCGTCATCATACAGAATCAGACGCTGTCATCATACAGAATCAGACGCCGTCATCATAAAGAATCAGACGCCGTCATCATAAAGAATCAGACGCTGTCATCATACAGAATCAGACGCCGTCCTAATAAAGAATCAGACGCTGTCATCATACAGAATCAGACGCCGTCATAATAAAGAATCAGACGCCGTCATCATAAAGAATCAGACGCCGTCATCATACAGAATCAGACGCCGTCATAATAAAGAATCAGACGCTGTCATCATAAAGAATCAGACGCCGTCATCATAAAGAATCAGACGCCGTCATCATACAGAATCAGACGCCGTCATCATACAGAATCAGACGCTGTCATCATAAAGAATCAGACGCCGTCATCATAAAGAATCAGACGCCGTCATCATACAGAATCAGACGCCGTCATAATAAAGAATCAGACGCCGTCATCATACAGAATCAGACGCCGTCATCATAAAGAATCAGACGCCGTCATCATAAAGAATCAGACGCTGTCATCATACAGAATCAGACGCCGTCATAATAAAGAATCAGACGCCGTCATCATAAAGAATCAGACGCTGTCATCATACAGAATCAGACGCCGTCGTCATAAAGAATCAGACGCCGTCATCATACAGAATCAGACGCCGTCATCATACAGAATCAGACGCCGTCATCATACAGAATCAGACGCCGTCATCATAAAGAATCAGACGCCGTCGTAATAAAGAATCAGACGCCGTCATCATAAAGAATCAGACGCCGTCGTCATAAAGAATCAGACGCTGTCGTCATAAAGAATCAGACGCCGTCATCATAAAGAATCAGACGCCGTCATCATAAAGAATCAGACGCCGTCATCATAAAGAATCAGACGCCGTCGTCATAAAGAATCAGACGCCGTCGTCATAAAGAATCAGACGCTGTCATCATACAGAATCAGACGCTGTCATCATACAGAATCAGACGCTGTCATCATAAAGAATCAGACGCCGTCATCATAAAGAATCAGACGCTGTCATCATAAAGAATCAGACGCTGTCATCATAAAGAATCAGACGCCGTCATCATAAAGAATCAGACGCCGTCATCATAAAGAATCAGACGCCGTCATCATACAGAATCAGACGCCGTCATCATACAGAATCAGACGCCGTCATCATGAAGAATCAGACGCCGTCGTCATACAGAATCAGACGCCGTCATCATAAAGAATCAGACGCCGTCATCATAAAGAATCAGACGCCGTCATCATAAAGAATCAGACGCCGTCATCATACAGAATCAGACGCCGTCATCATAAAGAATCAGACGCTGTCATCATACAGAATCAGAAGCTGTCATCATAAAGAATCAGACGCCGTCATCATAAAGAATCAGACGCCGTCATCATAAAGAATCAGACGCTGTCATCATACAGAATCAGACGCCGTCATCATAAAGAATCAGACGCCGTCATCATACAGAATCAGACGCCGTCATCATAAAGAATCAGACGCTGTCATCATACAGAATCAGACGCTGTCATCATACAGAATCAGACGCTGTCATCATACAGAATCAGACGCCGTCATCATACAGAATCAGACGCCGTCATCATACAGAATAAGACGCCGTCATCATACAGAATCAGACGCTGTCATCATAAAGAATCAGACGCCGTCATCATAAAGAATCAGACGCTGTCATCATAAAGAATCAGACGCCGTCATCATAAAGAATCAGACGCCGTCGTCATACAGAATCAGACGCCGTCGTCATACAGAATAAGACGCCGTCATCATACAGAATCAGACGCCGTCATCATACAGAATCAGACGCCGTCATCATAAAGAATCAGACGCCGTCATCATAAAGAATCAGACGCCGTCATCATACAGAATAAGACGCCGTCATCATACAGAATCAGACGCCGTCATCATACAGAATCAGACGCCGTCATCATAAAGAATCAGACGCCGTCATCATAAAGAATCAGACGCCGTCATCATACAGAATCAGACGCCGTCATCATACAGAATCAGACGCCGTCATCATAAAGAATCAGACGCTGTCATCATAAAGAATCAGACGCCGTCATCATACAGAATCAGACGCTGTCATCATAAAGAATCAGACGCCGTCATCATAAAGAATCAGACGCCGTCATCATACAGAATCAGACGCCGTCATCATAAAGAATCAGACGCCGTCATCATACAGAATCAGACGCCGTCATCATAAAGAATCAGACGCCGTCATCATAAAGAATCAGACGCCGTCATCATAAAGAATCAGACGCCGTCATCATAAAGAATCAGACGCCGTCTTCATACAGAATCAGACGCCGTCATCATACAGAATCAGACGCCGTCGTCATAAAGAATCAGACGCCGTCGTCATAAAGAATCAGAAGCCGTCATCATACAGAATCAGACGCCGTCATCATAAAGAATCAGACGCTGTCATCATACAGAATCAGACGCTGTCATCATAAAGAATCAGACGCCGTCATCATAAAGAATCAGACGCCGTCATCATAAAGAATCAGACGCCGTCATCATAAAGAATCAGACGCCGTCATCATAAAGAATCAGACGCCGTCATCATAAAGAATCAGACGCCGTCATCATAAAGAATCAGACGCCGTCTTCATACAGAATCAGACGCCGTCATCATACAGAATCAGACGCTGTCATCATAAAGAATCAGACGCTGTCATCATAAAGAATCAGACGCCGTCGTCATAAAGAATCAGATGCCGTCATCATACAGAATCAGACGCCGTCATCATAAAGAATCAGACGCTGTCATCATACAGAATCAGACGCTGTCATCATAAAGAATCAGACGCCGTCATCATAAAGAATCAGACGCCGTCATCATAAAGAATCAGACGCCGTCATCATAAAGAATCAGACGCCGTCATCATACAGAATCAGACGCCGTCATCATAAAGAATCAGACGCCGTCATCATACAGAATCAGACGCCGTCGTCATAAAGAATCAGACGCTGTCATCATACAGAATCAGACGCTGTCATCATACAGAATCAGACGCCGTCATCATAAAGAATCAGACGCCGTCATCATACAGAATCAGACGCCGTCGTCATAAAGAATCAGACGCTGTCATCATACAGAATCAGACGCCGTCATCATACAGAATCAGACGCCGTCATCATAAAGAATCAGACGCTGTCATCATACAGAATCAGACGCCGTCATCATACAGAATCAGACGCCGTCATCATACAGAATCAGACGCCGTCATCATAAAGAATCAGACGCCGTCATCATAAAGAATCAGACGCCGTCTTCATACAGAATCAGACGCTGTCATCATAAAGAATCAGACGCTGTCATCATACAGAATCAGACGCTGTCATCATAAAGAATCAGACGCCGTCATCATAAAGAATCAGACGCCGTCATCATAAAGAATCAGACGCCGTCATCATAAAGAATCAGACGCCGTCATCATACAGAATCAGACGCCGTCATCATACAGAATCAGACGCCGTCATCATACAGAATCAGACGCCGTCATCATAAAGAATCAGACGCTGTCATCATAAAGAATCAGACGCCGTCATCATACAGAATCAGACGCTGTCATCATAAAGAATCAGACGCCGTCATCATACAGAATCAGACGCTGTCATCATAAAGAATCAGACGCCGTCATCATAAAGAATCAGACGCTGTCATCATACAGAATCAGACGCCGTCATCATAAAGAATCAGACGCCGTCATCATACAGAATCAGACGCTGTCATCATAAAGAATCAGACGCCGTCATCATACAGAATCAGACGCTGTCATCATAAAGAATCAGACGCCGTCATCATACAGAATCAGACGCCGTCATCATACAGAATCAGACGCTGTCATCATACAGAATCAGACGCCGTCATCATAAAGAATCAGACGCTGTCATCATACAGAATCAGACGCCGTCATCATAAAGAATCAGACGCTGTCATTATAAAGAATCAGACGCCGTCATCATACAGAATCAGACGCCGTCATCATACAGAATCAGACGCTGTCATCATACAGAATCAGACGCCGTCATCATAAAGAATCAGACGCCGTCATCATACAAAATCAGACGCTGTCATCATACAGAATCAGACGCTGTCATCATACAGAATCAGACGCTGTCATCATAAAGAATCAGACGCTGTCATCATAAAGAATCAGACGCCGTCATCATAAAGAATCAGACGCTGTCATCATAAAGAATCAGACGCCGTCATCATAAAGAATCAGACGCTGTCATCATAAAGAATCAGACGCCGTCATCATACAGAATCAGACGCCGTCATCATAAAGAATCAGACGCTGTCATCATAAAGAATCAGACGCCGTCATCATACAGAATCAGACGCCGTCATCATACAGAATCAGACGCCGTCATCATAAAGAATCAGACGCTGTCATCATAAAGAATCAGACGCCGTCATCATACAGAATCAGACGCCGTCATCATACAGAATCAGACGCCGTCATCATAAAGAATCAGACGCCGTCATCATACAGAATCAGACGCCGTCATCACACAGAATCAGACGCTGTCATCATACAGAATCAGACGCTGTCATCATACAGAATCAGACGCCGTCATCATAAAGAATCAGACGCTGTCATCATAAAGAATCAGACGCCGTCATCATACAGAATCAGACGCCGTCATCACACAGAATCAGACGCTGTCATCATACAGAATCAGACGCTGTCATCATAAAGAATCAGACGCCGTCATCATACAGAATCAGACGCCGTCATCATACAGAATCAGACACCGTCATCATAAAGAATCAGACGCTGTCATCATAAAGAATCAGACGCCGTCATCATACAGAATCAGACGCTGTCATCATAAAGAATCAGACGCCGTCATCATACAGAATCAGACGCTGTCATCATAAAGAATCAGACGCCGTCATCATACAGAATCAGACGCAGTCATCATAAAGAATCAGACGCCGTCATCATACAGAATCAGACGCTGTCATCATAAAGAATCAGACGCCGTCATCATACAGAATCAGACGCAGTCATCATAAAGAATCAGACGCCGTCATCATACAGAATCAGACGCTGTCATCATAAAGAATCAGACGCTGTCATCATACAGAATCAGACGCCGTCATCATACAGAATCAGACGCTGTCATCATAAAGAATCAGACGCCGTCATCATACAGAATCAGACGCTGTCATCATACAGAATCAGACGCCGTCATCATACAGAATCAGACGCCGTCATCATACAGAATCAGACGCCGTCATCATACAGAATCAGACGCTGTCATCATACAGAATCAGACGCCGTCATCATACAGAATCAGACGCTGTCATCATACAGAATCAGACGCCGTCATCATAAAGAATCAGACGCTGTCATCATACAGAATCAGACGCCGTCATCATAAAGAATCAGACGCTGTCATCATAAAGAATCAGACGCTGTCATCATACAGAATCAGACGTTGTCATCATACAGAATCAGACGCCGTCATCATAAAGAATCAGACGCTGTCATCATACAGAATCAGACGCCGTCATCATACAGAATCAGACGCCGTCATCATAAAGAATCAGACGCCGTCATCATAAAGAATCAGACGCTGTCATCATACAGAATCAGACGTTGTCATCATACAGAATCAGACGCCGTCATCATAAAGAATCAGACGCCGTCATCATACAGAATCAGACGCCGTCATCATACAGAATCAGACGCTGTCATCATACAGAATCAGACGCCGTCATCATACAGAATCAGACGCTGTCATCATACAGAATCAGACGCTGTCATCATAAAGAATCAGACGCTGTCATCATACAGAATCAGACGCCGTCATCATAAAGAATCAGACGCTGTCATCATACAGAATCAGACGCCGTCATCATACAGAATCAGACGCTGTCATCATACAGAATCAGACGCTGTCATCATAAAGAATCAGACGCTGTCATCATACAGAATCAGACGCTGTCATCATAAAGAATCAGACGCTGTCATCATACAGAATCAGACGCCGTCATCATACAGAATCAGACGCCGTCATCATACAGAATCAGACGCCGTCATCATACAGAATCAGACGCCGTCATCATACAGAATCAGACGCTGTCATCATACAGAATCAGACGCTGTCATCATAAAGAATCAGACGCCGTCATCATAAAGAATCAGACGCTGTCATCATACAGAATCAGACGCTGTCATCATACAGAATCAGACACCGTCATCATAAAGAATCAGACGCCGTCATCATAAAGAATCAGACGCTGTCATCATACAGAATCAGACGCTGTCATCATACAGAATCAGACGCTGTCATCATAAAGAATCAGACGCCGTCATCATACAGAATCAGACGCCGTCATCATAAAGAATCAGACGCCGTCGTCATAAAGAATCAGACGCCGTCATCATACAGAATCAGACGCTGTCATCATACAGAATCAGACGCTGTCATCATAAAGAATCAGACGCCGTCATCATAAAGAATCAGACGCTGTCATCATAAAGAATCAGACGCTGTCATCATAAAGAATCAGACGCCGTCATCATAAAGAATCAGACGCCGTCATCATAAAGAATCAGACGCCGTCATCATACAGAATCAGACGCCGTCATCATACAGAATCAGACGCCGTCATCATGAAGAATCAGACGCCGTCGTCATACAGAATCAGGCGCCGTCATCATAAAGAATCAGACGCCGTCATCATAAAGAATCAGACGCCGTCATCATAAAGAATCAGACGCCGTCATCATACAGAATCAGACGCCGTCATCATAAAGAATCAGACGCTGTCATCATACAGAATCAGACGCTGTCATCATAAAGAATCAGACGCCGTCATCATAAAGAATCAGACGCCGTCATCATAAAGAATCAGACGCTGTCATCATACAGAATCAGACGCTGTCATCATAAAGAATCAGACGCCGTCATCATAAAGAATCAGACGCCGTCATCATAAAGAATCAGACGCTGTCATCATAAAGAATCAGACGCCGTCATCATACAGAATCAGACGCTGTCATCATACAGAATCAGACGCTGTCATCATACAGAATCAGACGCCGTCATCATACAGAATCAGACGCCGTCATCACACAGAATAAGACGCCGTCATCATACAGAATCAGACGCTGTCATCATAAAGAATCAGACGCCGTCATCATAAAGAATCAGACGCTGTCATCATAAAGAATCAGACGCCGTCATCATAAAGAATCAGACGCCGTCGTCATACAGAATCAGACGCCGTCGTCATACAGAATCAGACGCCGTCATCATAAAGAATCAGACGCCGTCATCATACAGAATCAGACGCCGTCATCATAAAGAATCAGACGCCGTCATCATAAAGAATCAGACGCCGTCATCATACAGAATAAGACGCCGTCATCATACAGAATCAGACGCCGTCATCATACAGAATAAGACGCCGTCATCATACAGAATCAGACGCCGTCATCATACAGAATCAGACGCCGTCATCATAAAGAATCAGACGCCGTCATCATAAAGAATCAGACGCCGTCATCATACAGAATCAGACGCCGTCATCATACAGAATCAGACGCCGTCATCATAAAGAATCAGACGCTGTCATCATAAAGAATCAGACGCCGTCATCATACAGAATCAGACGCCGTCATCATAAAGAATCAGACGCCGTCATCATAAAGAATCAGACGCCGTCATCATACAGAATCAGACGCCGTCATCATAAAGAATCAGACGCCGTCATCATACAGAATCAGACGCCGTCATCATAAAGAATCAGACGCCGTCATCATAAAGAATCAGACGCCGTCATCATAAAGAATCAGACGCCGTCATCATACAGAATCAGACGCTGTCATCATAAAGAATCAGACGCCGTCATCATAAAGAATCAGACGCCGTCATCATAAAGAATCAGACGCCGTCTTCATACAGAATCAGACGCTGTCATCATAAAGAATCAGACGCTGTCATCATACAGAATCAGACGCTGTCATCATAAAGAATCAGACGCCGTCATCATAAAGAATCAGACGCCGTCATCATAAAGAATCAGACGCCGTCATCATAAAGAATCAGACGCCGTCATCATAAAGAATCAGACGCCGTCTTCATACAGAATCAGACGCCGTCATCATACAGAATCAGACGCTGTCATCATAAAGAATCAGACGCCGTCGTCATAAAGAATCAGATGCCGTCATCATACAGAATCAGACGCCGTCATCATAAAGAATCAGACGCTGTCATCATACAGAATCAGACGCTGTCATCATAAAGAATCAGACGCCGTCATCATAAAGAATCAGACGCCGTCATCATAAAGAATCAGACGCCGTCATCATAAAGAATCAGACGCCGTCATCATACAGAATCAGACGCCGTCATCATACAGAATCAGACGCCGTCATCATACAGAATCAGACGCCGTCATCATAAAGAATCAGACGCTGTCATCATAAAGAATCAGACGCCGTCATCATACAGAATCAGACGCTGTCATCATACAGAATCAGACGCTGTCACCATAAAGAATCAGACGCCGTCATCATACAGAATCAGACGCCGTCATCATACAGAATCAGACGCTGTCATCATACAGAATCAGACGCCGTCATCATAAAGAATCAGACGCTGTCATCATAAAGAATCAGACGCTGTCATCATACAGAATCAGACGCCGTCATCATAAAGAATCAGACGCTGTCATTATAAAGAATCAGACGCCGTCATCATACAGAATCAGACGCCGTCATCATACAGAATCAGACGCTGTCATCATACAGAATCAGACGCCGTCATCATACAGAATAAGACGCCGTCATCATACAGAATCAGACGCCGTCATCATACAGAATCAGACGCTGTCATCATACAGAATCAGACGCCGTCATCATAAAGAATCAGACGCTGTCATCATAAAGAATCAGACGCTGTCATCATACAGAATCAGACGCCGTCATCATAAAGAATCAGACGCCGTCATCATACAGAATCAGACGCCGTCATCATACAGAATCAGACGCCGTCATCATACAGAATCAGACGCCGTCATCATACAAAATCAGACGCTGTCATCATACAGAATCAGACGCTGTCATCATACAGAATCAGACGCTGTCATCATAAAGAATCAGACGCTGTCATCATAAAGAATCAGACGCTGTCATCATACAGAATCAGACGCTGTCATCATAAAGAATCAGACGCTGTCATCATAAAGAATCAGACGCCGTCATCATACAGAATCAGACGCCGTCATCATACAGAATCAGACGCCGTCATCATAAAGAATCAGACGCCGTCATCATACAGAATCAGACGCCGTCATCATAAAGAATCAGACGCCGTCATCATACAGAATCAGACGCCGTCATCATACAGAATCAGACGCTGTCATCATACAGAATCAGACGCTGTCATCATACAGAATCAGACGCTGTCATCATAAAGAATCAGACGCCGTCATCATACAGAATCAGACGCTGTCATCATAAAGAATCAGACGCCGTCATCATACAGAATCAGACGCAGTCATCATAAAGAATCAGACGCCGTCATCATACAGAATCAGACGCTGTCATCATAAAGAATCAGACGCCGTCATCATACAGAATCAGACGCAGTCATCATAAAGAATCAGACGCCGTCATCATACAGAATCAGACGCTGTCATCATAAAGAATCAGACGCTGTCATCATACAGAATCAGACGCCGTCATCATACAGAATCAGACGCCGTCATCATACAGAATCAGACGCCGTCATCATACAGAATCAGACGCCGTCATCATACAGAATCAGACGCCGTCATCATACAGAATCAGACGCCGTCATCATACAGAATCAGACGCCGTCATCATACAGAATCAGACGCCGTCATCATAAAGAATCAGACGCTGTCATCATACAGAATCAGACGCCGTCATCATAAAGAATCAGACGCTGTCATCATAAAGAATCAGACGCTGTCATCATACAGAATCAGACGTTGTCATCATACAGAATCAGACGCCGTCATCATAAAGAATCAGACGCTGTCATCATACAGAATCAGACGCCGTCATCATACAGAATCAGACGCCGTCATCATAAAGAATCAGACGCTGTCATCATACAGAATCAGACGCCGTCATCATAAAGAATCAGACGCCGTCATCATAAAGAATCAGACGCCGTCATCATAAAGAATCAGACGCTGTCATCATACAGAATCAGACGCTGTCATCATACAGAATCAGACGCTGTCGTCATAAAGAATCAGACGCTGTCATCATACAGAATCAGACGTTGCCATCATACAGAATCAGACGCCGTCATCATAAAGAATCAGACGCCGTCATCATAAAGAATCAGACGCTGTCATCATACAGAATCAGACGCCGTCATCATACAGAATCAGACGCTGTCATCATACAGAATCAGACGCTGTCATCATACAGAATCAGACGCCGTCATCATAAAGAATCAGACGTTGTCATCATACAGAATCAGACGCCGTCATCATACAGAATCAGACGCTGTCATCATAAAGAATCAGACGTTGTCATCATACAGAATCAGACGCTGTCATCATAAAGAATCAGACGCTGTCATCATAAAGAATCAGACGCTGTCATCATAAAGAATCAGACGCTGTCATCATACAGAATCAGACGCCGTCATCATAAAGAATCAGACGCTGTCATCATAAAGAATCAGACGCCGTCATCATAAAGAATCAGACGCTGTCATCATACAGAATCAGACGCTGTCATCATACAGAATCAGACACCGTCATCATAAAGAATCAGACGCCGTCATCATAAAGAATCAGACGCTGTCATCATAAAGAATCAGACGCCGTCATCATAAAGAATCAGACGCTGTCGTCATACAGAATCAGACGCCGTCATCATAAAAAATCAGACGCCGTCATCATAAAGAATCAGACGCTGTCATCATAAAGAATCAGACGCCGTCATCATACAGAATCAGACGCTCTCATCATAAAGAATCAGACGCTCTCATCATACAGAATCAGACGCCGTCATCATACAGAATCAGACGCTGTCATCATACAGAATCAGACGCTGTCATCATACAGAATCAGACGCTGTCATCATACAGAATCAGACGCCGTCATCATAAAGAATCAGACGCCGTCATCATACAGAATCAGACGCTGTCATCATACAGAATCAGACGCCGTCATCATACAGAATCAGACGCCGTCGTCATAAAGAATCAGACGCCGTCGTCATACAGAATCAGACGCTGTCATCATACAGAATCAGACGCCGTCATCATGCAGAATCAGACGCCGTCGTCATAAAGAATCAGACGCCGTCGTCATACAGAATCAGACGCTGTCATCATACAGAATCAGACGCTGTCATCATACAGAATCAGACGCCGTCATCATACAGAATCAGACGCTGTCATCATACAGAATCAGACGCCGTCATCATACAGAATCAGACGCCGTCATCATACAGAATCAGACGCTGTCATCATACAGAATCAGACGCTGTCATCATTCAGAATCAGACGCTGTCATCATAAAGAATCAGACGCCGTCATCATACAGAATCAGACGCTGTCATCATAAAGAATCAGACGCTGTCATCATACAGAATCAGACGCCGTCATCATACAGAATCAGACGCTGTCATCATACAGAATCAGACGCCGTCATCATACAGAATCAGACGCCGTCATCATACAGAATCAGACGCTGTCATCATAAAGAATCAGACGCTGTCATCATAAAGAATCAGACGCCGTCATCATAAAGAATCAGACGCCGTCATCATAAAGAATCAGACGCCGTCATCATAAAGAATCAGACGCTGTCATCATAAAGAATCAGACGCCGTCATCATAAAGAATCAGACGCCGTCATCATACAGAATCAGACGCCGTCATCATACAGAATCAGACGCCGTCATCATACAGAATCAGACGCCGTCATCATAAAGAATCAGACGCCGTCATCATAAAGAATCAGACGCCGTCATCATACAGAATCAGACGCCGTCATCATAAAGAATCAGACGCTGTCATCATAAAGAATCAGACGCTGTCATCATACAGAATCAGACGCCGTCATCATACAGAATCAGACGCTGTCATCATACAGAATCAGACGCCGTCATCATACAGAATCAGACGCCGTCATCATACAGAATCAGACGCCGTCATCATACAGAATCAGACGCTGTCATCATACAGAATCAGACGCTGTCATCATACAGAATCAGACGCTGTCATCATAAAGAATCAGACGCCGTCATCATACAGAATCAGACGCTGTCATCATAAAGAATCAGACGCTGTCATCATACAGAATCAGACGCCGTCATCATACAGAATCAGACGCTGTCATCATACAGAATCAGACGCCGTCATCATACAGAATCAGACGCGGTCATCATAAAGAATCAGACGCTGTCATCATAAAGAATCAGACGCCGTCATCATAAAGAATCAGACGCCGTCATCATAAAGAATCAGACGCCGTCATCATAAAGAATCAGACGCTGTCATCATAAAGAATCAGACGCCGTCATCATAAAGAATCAGACGCCGTCATCATACAGAATCAGACGCCGTCATCATACAGAATCAGACGCCGTCATCATACAGAATCAGACGCCGTCATCATACAGAATCAGACGCCGTCATCATACAGAATCAGACGCCGTCATCATAAAGAATCAGACGCTGTCATCATAAAGAATCAGACGCTGTCATCATACAGAATCAGACGCCGTCATCATACAGAATCAGACGCTGTCATCATACAGAATCAGACGCCGTCATCATACAGAATCAGACGCCGTCATCATAAAGAATCAGACGCTGTCATCATAAAGAATCAGACGCTGTCATCATAAAGAATCAGACGCTGTCATCATAAAAAATCAGACGCTGTCATCAGACAGAATCAGACGCTGTCGTCATAAAGAATCAGACGCCGTCATCATAAAGAATCAGACGCCGTCATTATAAAGAATCAGACGCCGTCATCATACAGAATCAGACGCCGTCATCATACAGAATCAGACGCCGTCGTCATACAGAATCAGACGCCGTCATCATAAAGAATCAGACGCCGTCGTCATACAGAATCAGACGCTGTCATCATACAGAATCAGACGCTGTCATCATACAGAATCAGACGCTGTCATCATACAGAATCAGACGCCGTCATCATACAGAATCAGACGCCGTCATCATAAAAAATCAGACGCTGTCATCATAAAGAATCAGACGCCGTCATCATAAAGAATCAGACGCCGTCATCATACAGAATCAGACGCTGTCATCATACAGAATCAGACGCCGTCATCATACAGAATCAGACGCTGTCATCATAAAGAATCAGACGCTGTCATCATAAAGAATCAGACGCCGTCATCATACAGAATCAGACGCTGTCATCATACAGAATCAGACGCCGTCATCATAAAGAATCAGACGCCGTCATCATACAGAATCAGACGCTGTCATCATACAGAATCAGACGCCGTCATCATAAAAAATCAGACGCTGTCATCATAAAGAATCAGACGCTGTCATCATAAAGAATCAGACGCCGTCATCATAAAGAATCAGACGCCGTCATCATACAGAATCAGACGCTGTCATCATACAGAATCAGACGCTGTCATCATACAGAATCAGACGCCGTCATCATACAGAATCAGACGCCGTCATCATACAGAATCAGACGCCGTCATCATACAGAATCAGACGCCGTCATCATACAGAATCAGACGCCGTCATCATACAGAATCAGACGCCGTCATCATACAGAATCAGACGCTGTCATCATACAGAATCAGACGCCGTCATCATAAAGAATCAGACGCCGTCATCATACAGAATCAGACGCCGTCATCATACAGAATCAGACGCCGTCATCATACAGAATCAGACGCCGTCATCATACAGAATCAGACGCCGTCATCATAAAGAATCAGACGCTGTCATCATACAGAATCAGACGCCGTCATCATAAAGAATCAGACGCTGTCATCATAAAGAATCAGACGCTGTCATCATAAAGAATCAGACGCTGTCATCATAAAGAATCAGACGCCGTCATCATACAGAATCAGACGCTGTCATCATAAAGAATCAGACGCCGTCATCATAAAGAATCAGACGCCGTCATCATACAGAATCAGACGCTGTCATCATAAAGAATCAGACGCCGTCATCATAAAGAATCAGACGCCGTCATCATACAGAATCAGACGCCGTCATCATAAAGAATCAGACGCCGTCATCATAAAGAATCAGACGCCGTCATCATACAGAATCAGACGCCGTCATCATACAGAATCAGACGCTGTCATCATAAAGAATCAGACGCCGTCATCATACAGAATCAGACGCTGTCATCATACAGAATCAGACGCCGTCATCATACAGAATCAGACGCTGTCATCATAAAGAATCAGACGCCGTCATCATACAGAATCAGACGCCGTCATCATACAGAATCAGACGCCGTCATCATACAGAATCAGACGCCGTCATCATAAAGAATCAGACGCCGTCATCATAAAGAATCAGACGCCGTCATCATACAGAATCAGACGCCGTCATCATACAGAATCAGACGCCGTCATCATACAGAATCAGACGCCGTCATCATAAAGAATCAGACGCCGTCATCATAAAGAATCAGACGCCGTCATCATAAAGAATCAGACACTGTCATCATAAAGAATCAGACGCTGTCATCATACAGAATCAGACGCCGTCATCATACAGAATCAGACGCTGTCATCATACAGAATCAGACGCCGTCATCATAAAGAATCAGACGCCGTCATCATAAAGAATCAGACGCCGTCATCATAAAGAATCAGACGCCGTCATCATAAAGAATCAGACGCCGTCATCATAAAGAATCAGACGCCGTCATCATACAGAATCAGACGCTGTCATCATACAGAATCAGACGCCGTCATCATAAAGAATCAGACGCCGTCATCATACAGAATCAGACGCTGTCATCATACAGAATCAGACGCTGTCATCATAAAGAATCAGACGCCGTCATCATACAGAATCAGACGCCGTCATCATACAGAATCAGACGCTGTCATCATAAAGAATCAGACGCTGTCATCATACAGAATCAGACGCTGTCATCATACAGAATCAGACGCTGTCATCATAAAGAATCAGACGCCGTCATCATACAGAATCAGACGCTGTCATCATAAAGAATCAGACGCCGTCATCATACAGAATCAGACGCTGTCATCATAAAGAATCAGACGCTGTCATCATACAGAATCAGACGCTGTCATCATAAAGAATCAGACGCTGTCATCATACAGAATCAGACGCTGTCATCATAAAGAATCAGACGCCGTCATCATACAGAATCAGACGCCGTCGTCATACAGAATCAGACGCTGTCATCATAAAGAATCAGACGCCGTCATCATAAAGAATCAGACGCCGTCATCATAAAGAATCAGACGCTGTCGTCATACAGAATCAGACGCTGTCATTATAAAGAATCAGACGCCGTCATCATAAAGAATCAGACACCGTCATCATAAAGAATCAGACGCTGTCGTCATACAGAATCAGACGCTGTCATTATAAAGAATCAGACGCCGTCATCATAAAGAATCAGACACCGTCATCATAAAGAATCAGACGCTGTCATCATAAAGAATCAGACGCCGTCATCATAAAGAATCAGACGCCGTCATCATACAGAATCAGACGCCGTCATCATAAAGAATCAGACGCCGTCATCATACAGAATCAGACGCTGTCATCATAAGGAATCAGACGCCGTCATCATACAGAATCAGACGCTGTCATCATAAAGAATCAGACGCCGTCATCATAAAGAATCAGACGCCGTCATCATACAGAATCAGACGCCGTCATCATACAGAATCAGACGCTGTCATCATACAGAATCAGACGCTGTCATCATAAAGAATCAGACGCTGTCATCATAAAGAATCAGACGCTGTCATCATAAAGAATCAGACGCCGTCATCATACAGAATCAGACGCCGTCATCATACAGAATCAGACGCCGTCATCATAAAGAATCAGACGCCGTCATCATACAGAATCAGACGCTGTCATCATAAAGAATCAGACGCTGTCATCATACAGAATCAGACGCTGTCATCATACAGAATCAGACGCTGTCATCATAAAGAATCAGACGCCGTCATCATACAGAATCAGACGCCGTCATCATACAGAATCAGACGCCGTCGTCATACAGAATCAGACGCTGTCATCATAAAGAATCAGACGCCGTCATCATAAAGAATCAGACGCCGTCATCATAAAGAATCAGACGCCGTCGTCATAAAGAATCAGACGCCGTCGTCATACAGAATCAGACGCTGTCATCATACAGAATCAGACGCTGTCATCATACAGAATCAGACGCTGTCATCATACAGAATCAGACGCTGTCATCATAAAGAATCAGACGCTGTCATCATAAAGAATCAGACGCCGTCATCATAAAGAATCAGACGCTGTCATCATAAAGAATCAGACGCCGTCATCATAAAGAATCAGACGCTGTCATCATACAGAATCAGACGCTGTCATCATAAAGAATCAGACGCCGTCATTATACAGAATCAGACGCCGTCATTATACAGAATCAGACGCTGTCATTATACAGAATCAGACGCCGTCATCATACAGAATCAGACGCCGTCATCATAAAGAATCAGACGCCGTCATCATACAGAATCAGACGCCGTCATCATACAGAATCAGACGCTGTCATCATAAAGAATCAGACGCCGTCATCATACAGAATCAGACGCTGTCATCATAAAGAATCAGACGCTGTCATCATAAAGAATCAGACGCTGTCATCATAAAGAATCAGACGCTGTCATCATACAGAATCAGACGCCGTCATCATACAGAATCAGACGCCGTCATCATAAAGAATCAGACGCCGTCATCATACAGAATCAGACGCTGTCATCATACAGAATCAGACGCTGTCATCATAAAGAATCAGACGCCGTCATCATACAGAATCAGACGCCGTCATCATACAGAATCAGACGCTGTCATCATACAGAATCAGACGCTGTCATCATAAAGAATCAGACGCTGTCATTATAAAGAATCAGACGCCGTCATCATAAAGAATCAGACGCTGTCATCATACAGAATCAGACGCTGTCATCATAAAGAATCAGACGCCGTCATCATACAGAATCAGACGCCGTCATCATACAGAATCAGACGCCGTCATCATAAAAAATCAGACGCTGTCATCATAAAGAATCAGACGCCGTCATCATACAGAATCAGACGCTGTCATCATACAGAATCAGACGCCGTCATCATACAGAATCAGACGCTGTCATCATAAAGAATCAGACGCCGTCATCATACAGAATCAGACGCTGTCATCATACAGAATCAGACGCCGTCATCATACAGAATCAGACGCCGTCATCATAAAGAATCAGACGCTGTCATCATAAAGAATCAGACGCTGTCATCATAAAGAATCAGACGCTGTCATCATAAAAAATCAGACGCTGTCATCATACAGAATCAGACGCTGTCGTCATAAAGAATCAGACGCCGTCATCATAAAGAATCAGACGCCGTCATTATACAGAATCAGACGCCGTCATAAAGAATCAGACGCCGTCATAAAGAATCAGACGCTGTCGTCATAAAGAATCAGACGCCGTCATCATAAAGAATCAGACGCTGTCATCATACAGAATCAGACGCTGTCGTCATAAAGAATCAGACGCCGTCATCATAAAGAATCAGACGCCGTCATCATAAAGAATCAGACGCCGTCATCATACAGAATCAGACGCCGTCATCATACAGAATCAGACGCCGTCATCATACAGAATCAGACGCCGTCGTCATACAGAATCAGACGCCGTCATCATAAAGAATCAGACGCCGTCGTCATACAGAATCAGACGCTGTCATCATACAGAATCAGACGCTGTCATCATACAGAATCAGACGCCGTCATCATACAGAATCAGACGCCGTCATCATACAGAATCAGACGCCGTCATCATACAGAATCAGACGCCGTCGTCATACAGAATCAGACGCCGTCATCATAAAGAATCAGACGCCGTCGTCATACAGAATCAGACGCTGTCATCATACAGAATCAGACGCCGTCATCATACAGAATCAGACGCCGTCATCATACAGAATCAGACGCCGTCGTCATACAGAATCAGACGCCGTCATCATAAAGAATCAGACGCCGTCGTCATACAGAATCAGACGCTGTCATCATACAGAATCAGACGCCGTCATCATACAGAATCAGACGCTGTCATCATAAAGAATCAGACGCTGTCATCATAAAGAATCAGACGCCGTCATCATAAAGAATCAGACGCCGTCATCATACAGAATCAGACGCTGTCATCATACAGAATCAGACGCCGTCATCATAAAGAATCAGACGCCGTCATCATACAGAATCAGACGCTGTCATCATACAGAATCAGACGCCGTCATCATAAAAAATCAGACGCTGTCATCATAAAGAATCAGACGCTGTCATCATAAAGAATCAGACGCCGTCATCATAAAGAATCAGACGCCGTCATCATACAGAATCAGACGCTGTCATCATACAGAATCAGACGCCGTCATCATACAGAATCAGACGCTGTCATCATACAGAATCAGACGCCGTCATCATACAGAATCAGACGCTGTCATCATAAAGAATCAGACGCTGTCATCATAAAGAATCAGACGCCGTCATCATACAGAATCAGACGCTGTCATCATACAGAATCAGACGCCGTCATCATACAGAATCAGACGCTGTCATCATAAAGAATCAGACGCCGTCATCATAAAGAATCAGACGCCGTCATCATACAGAATCAGACGCTGTCATCATACAGAATCAGACGCCGTCATCATACAGAATCAGACGCCGTCATCATACAGAATCAGACGCTGTCATCATACAGAATCAGACGCCGTCATCATAAAGAATCAGACGCCGTCATCATAAAGAATCAGACGCTGTCATCATACAGAATCAGACGCTGTCATCATAAAGAATCAGACGCCGTCATCATACAGAATCAGACGCTGTCATCATACAGAATCAGACGCCGTCATCATACAGAATCAGACGCTGTCATCATAAAGAATCAGACGCCGTCATCATAAAGAATCAGACGCCGTCATCATACAGAATCAGACGCCGTCATCATACAGAATCAGACGCTGTCATCATAAAGAATCAGACGCTGTCATCATAAAGAATCAGACGCTGTCATCATAAAGAATCAGACGCTGTCATCATACAGAATCAGACGCTGTCATCATAAAGAATCAGACGCCGTCATCATACAGAATCAGACGCCGTCATCATACAGAATCAGACGCCGTCATCATAAAAAATCAGACGCTGTCATCATAAAGAATCAGACGCCGTCATCATACAGAATCAGACGCTGTCATCATACAGAATCAGACGCCGTCATCATACAGAATCAGACGCTGTCATCATAAAGAATCAGACGCCGTCATCATACAGAATCAGACGCTGTCATCATACAGAATCAGACGCCGTCATCATACAGAATCAGACGCCGTCATCATAAAGAATCAGACGCTGTCATCATAAAGAATCAGACGCTGTCATCATAAAGAATCAGACGCTGTCATCATAAAAAATCAGACGCTGTCATCATACAGAATCAGACGCTGTCGTCATAAAGAATCAGACGCCGTCATCATAAAGAATCAGACGCCGTCATTATACAGAATCAGACGCCGTCATAAAGAATCAGACGCCGTCATAAAGAATCAGACGCTGTCGTCATAAAGAATCAGACGCCGTCATCATAAAGAATCAGACGCTGTCATCATACAGAATCAGACGCTGTCGTCATAAAGAATCAGACGCCGTCATCATAAAGAATCAGACGCCGTCATCATAAAGAATCAGACGCCGTCATCATACAGAATCAGACGCCGTCATCATACAGAATCAGACGCCGTCATCATACAGAATCAGACGCCGTCGTCATACAGAATCAGACGCCGTCATCATAAAGAATCAGACGCCGTCGTCATACAGAATCAGACGCCGTCATCATACAGAATCAGACGCTGTCATCATACAGAATCAGACGCCGTCATCATACAGAATCAGACGCCGTCATCATACAGAATCAGACGCCGTCATCATACAGAATCAGACGCCGTCGTCATACAGAATCAGACGCCGTCATCATAAAGAATCAGACGCCGTCGTCATACAGAATCAGACGCTGTCATCATACAGAATCAGACGCCGTCATCATACAGAATCAGACGCCGTCATCATACAGAATCAGACGCCGTCGTCATACAGAATCAGACGCCGTCATCATAAAGAATCAGACGCCGTCGTCATACAGAATCAGACGCTGTCATCATACAGAATCAGACGCCGTCATCATACAGAATCAGACGCTGTCATCATAAAGAATCAGACGCTGTCATCATAAAGAATCAGACGCCGTCATCATAAAGAATCAGACGCCGTCATCATACAGAATCAGACGCTGTCATCATACAGAATCAGACGCCGTCATCATAAAGAATCAGACGCCGTCATCATACAGAATCAGACGCTGTCATCATACAGAATCAGACGCCGTCATCATAAAAAATCAGACGCTGTCATCATAAAGAATCAGACGCTGTCATCATAAAGAATCAGACGCCGTCATCATAAAGAATCAGACGCCGTCATCATACAGAATCAGACGCTGTCATCATACAGAATCAGACGCCGTCATCATACAGAATCAGACGCTGTCATCATACAGAATCAGACGCCGTCATCATACAGAATCAGACGCTGTCATCATAAAGAATCAGACGCTGTCATCATAAAGAATCAGACGCCGTCATCATACAGAATCAGACGCTGTCATCATACAGAATCAGACGCCGTCATCATACAGAATCAGACGCTGTCATCATAAAGAATCAGACGCCGTCATCATAAAGAATCAGACGCCGTCATCATACAGAATCAGACGCTGTCATCATACAGAATCAGACGCCGTCATCATACAGAATCAGACGCCGTCATCATACAGAATCAGACGCTGTCATCATACAGAATCAGACGCCGTCATCATAAAGAATCAGACGCCGTCATCATAAAGAATCAGACGCTGTCATCATACAGAATCAGACGCTGTCATCATAAAGAATCAGACGCCGTCATCATACAGAATCAGACGCTGTCATCATACAGAATCAGACGCCGTCATCATACAGAATCAGACGCTGTCATCATAAAGAATCAGACGCCGTCATCATAAAGAATCAGACGCCGTCATCATACAGAATCAGACGCCGTCATCATACAGAATCAGACGCTGTCATCATAAAGAATCAGACGCTGTCATCATAAAGAATCAGACGCTGTCATCATAAAGAATCAGACGCTGTCATCATAAAGAATCAGACGCTGTCATCATAAAGAATCAGACGCCGTCATCATAAAGAATCAGACGCCGTCATCATACAGAATCAGACGCCGTCATCATAAAGAATCAGACGCTGTCATCATACAGAATCAGACGCTGTCATTATAAAGAATCAGACGCTGTCATCATACAGAATCAGACGCCGTCATCATAAAGAATCAGACGCCGTCATCATAAAGAATCAGACGCTGTCATCATAAAGAATCAGACGCCGTCATCATAAAGAATCAGACGCTGTCATCATACAGAATCAGACGCCGTCGTCATAAAGAATCAGACGCTGTCATCATACAGAATCAGACGCCGTCGTCATAAAGAATCAGACGTTGTCATCATACAGAATCAGACGCCGTCATCATACAGAATCAGACGCCGTCATCATAAAGAATCAGACGCTGTCATCATAAAGAATCAGACGCCGTCATCATACAGAATCAGACGCCGTCATCATACAGAATCAGACGCTGTCATCATAAAGAATCAGACGCCGTCATCATAAAGAATCAGACGCTGTCATCATACAGAATCAGACGCCGTCGTCATAAAGAATCAGACGCCGTCGTCATAAAGAATCAGACGCCGTCGTCATAAAGAATCAGACGCTGTCATCATAAAGAATCAGACGCCGTCATCATAAAGAATCAGACGCTGTCATCATACAGAATCAGACGCCGTCATCATACAGAATCAGACGCCGTCGTCATAAAGAATCAGACGCCGTCATCATAAAGAATCAGACGCCGTCATCATAAAGAATCAGACGCCGTCGTCATAAAGAATCAGACGCTGTAATCATAAAGAATCAGACGCCGTCATCATAAAGAATCAGACGCTGTCATCATAAAGAATCAGACGCCGTCATCATACAGAATCAGACGCTGTCATCATACAGAATCAGACGCCGTCATCATACAGAATCAGACGCTGTCATCATACAGAATCAGACGCCGTCGTCATAAAGAATCAGACGCCGTCATCATAAAGAATCAGACGCTGTCATCATAAAGAATCAGACGCTGTCATCATAAAGAATCAGACGCTGTAGTCATAAAGAATCAGACGCCGTCGTCATAAAGAATCAGACGCCGTCGTCATAAAGAATCAGACGCCGTCATCATAAAGAATCAGATGCCGTCATCATACAGAATCAGACGCTGTCATCATACAGAATCAGATGCCGTCATCATACAGAATCAGACGCCGTCATCATTACAGAATCAGACGCCGTCATCATACAGAATCAGACGCTGTCATCATACAGAATCAGACGCCGTCATCATAAAGAATCAGACGCCGTCATCATACAGAATCAGACGCCGTCATCATACAGAATCAGACGCCGTCATCATACAGAATCAGACGCCGTCATCATAAAGAATCAGACGCCGTCATCATACAGAATCAGACGCCGTCATCATACAGAATCAGACGCCGTCATCATAAAGAATCAGACGCCGTCATCATACAGAATCAGACGCCGTCATCATACAGAATCAGACGCCGTCATCATACAGAATCAGACGCCGTCATCATACAGAATCAGACGCCGTCATCATACAGAATCAGACGCCGTCGTCATAAAGAATCAGACGCCGTCATCATACAGAATCAGACGCCGTCATCATACAGAATCAGACGCCGTCATCATACAGAATCAGACGCCGTCATCATAAAGAATCAGACGCCGTCATCATAAAGAATCAGACGCTGTCATCATACAGAATCAGACGCTGTCATCATACAGAATCAGACGCCGTCATCATACAGAATCAGACGCCGTCATCATACAGAATCAGACGCCGTCATCATACAGAATCAGACGCCGTCATCATACAGAATCAGACGCTGTCGTCATAAAGAATCAGACGCCGTCATCATACAGAATCAGACGCCGTCATCATACAGAATCAGACGCCGTCATCATACAGAATCAGACGCCGTCATCATACAGAATCAGACGCTGTCATCATAAAGAATCAGACGCTGTCATCATAAAGAATCAGACGCTGTCATCATAAAGAATCAGACGCCGTCATCATACAGAATCAGACGCCGTCATCATACAGAATCAGACGCCGTCATCATACAGAATCAGACGCCGTCATCATAAAGAATCAGACGCTGTCATCATAAAGAATCAGACGCCGTCATCATACAGAATCAGACGCCGTCATCATACAGAATCAGACGCCGTCATCATACAGAATCAGACGCTGTCATCATAAAGAATCAGACGCTGTCATCATACAGAATCAGACGCTGTCATCATACAGAATCAGACGCCGTCATCATACAGAATCAGACGCCGTCATCATACAGAATCAGACGCCGTCATCATAAAGAATCAGACGCTGTCATCATACAGAATCAGACGCTGTCATCATAAAGAATCAGACGCTGTCATCATAAAGAATCAGACGCCGTCATCATACAGAATCAGACGCCGTCATCATACAGAATCAGACGCCGTCATCATACAGAATCAGACGCCGTCATCATACAGAATCAGACGCCGTCATCATAAAGAATCAGACGCTGTCATCATACAGAATCAGACGCCGTCATCATAAAGAATCAGACGCTGTCATCATACAGAATCAGACGCTGTCATCATACAGAATCAGACGCTGTCATCATAAAGAATCAGACGCCGTCATCATACAGAATCAGACGCCGTCATCATACAGAATCAGACGCCGTCATCATAAAGAATCAGACGCTGTCATCATACAGAATCAGACGCTGTCATCATAAAGAATCAGACGCTGTCATCATAAAGAATCAGACGCCGTCATCATACAGAATCAGACGCCGTCATCATACAGAATCAGACGCCGTCATCATACAGAATCAGACGCCGTCATCATACAGAATCAGACGCTGTCATCATACAGAATCAGACGCCGTCATCATACAGAATCAGACGCTGTCATCATAAAGAATCAGACGCCGTCGTCATACAGAATCAGACGCCGTCGTCATAAAGAATCAGACGCCGTCATCATACAGAATCAGACGCCGTCATCATACAGAATCAGACGCCGTCATCATACAGAATCAGACGCCGTCATCATACAGAATCAGACGCTGTCATCATACAGAATCAGACGCTGTCATCATACAGAATCAGACGCCGTCATCATACAGAATCAGACGCTGTCATTATAAAGAATCAGACGCCGTCGTCATAAAGAATCAGACGCCGTCATCATAAAGAATCAGACGCCGTCATCATACAGAATCAGACGCCGTCATCATACAGAATCAGACGCCGTCATCATACAGAATCAGACGCCGTCATCATACAGAATCAGACGCCGTCATCATACAGAATCAGACGCCGTCATCATACAGAATCAGACGCCGTCATCATACAGAATCAGACGCTGTCATCATAAAGAATCAGACGCCGTCATCATACAGAATCAGACGCCGTCATCATACAGAATCAGACGCCGTCATCATAAAGAATCAGACGCTGTCATCATAAAGAATCAGACGCCGTCATCATACAGAATCAGACGCTGTCATCATACAGAATCAGACGCCGTCATCATACAGAATCAGACGCTGTCATCATACAGAATCAGACGCCGTCATCATACAGAATCAGACGCCGTCATTATAAAGAATCAGACGCCGTCGTCATAAAGAATCAGACGCCGTCATCATAAAGAATCAGACGCCGTCATCATAAAGAATCAGACGCCGTCATCATACAGAATCAGACGCCGTCATCATACAGAATCAGACGCCGTCATCATACAGAATCAGACGCCGTCATCATACAGAATCAGACGCCGTCATCATAAAGAATCAGACGCCGTCATCATAAAGAATCAGACGCCGTCATCATACAGAATCAGACGCTGTCATCATACAGAATCAGACGCTGTCATCATAAAGAATCAGACGCCGTCATCATACAGAATCAGACGCCGTCATCATACAGAATCAGACGCCGTCATCATAAAGAATCAGACGCTGTCATCATACAGAATCAGACGCTGTCATCATAAAGAATCAGACGCTGTCATCATAAAGAATCAGACGCCGTCATCATACAGAATCAGACGCCGTCATCATACAGAATCAGACGCCGTCATCATACAGAATCAGACGCCGTCATCATACAGAATCAGACGCCGTCATCATAAAGAATCAGACGCCGTCGTCATACAGAATCAGACGCCGTCGTCATAAAGAATCAGACGCCGTCATCATACAGAATCAGACGCCGTCATCATACAGAATCAGACGCCGTCATCATACAGAATCAGACGCCGTCATCATACAGAATCAGACGCCGTCATCATACAGAATCAGACGCTGTCATCATACAGAATCAGACGCCGTCATCATACAGAATCAGACGCTGTCATTATAAAGAATCAGACGCCGTCGTCATAAAGAATCAGACGCCGTCATCATAAAGAATCAGACGCCGTCATCATAAAGAATCAGACGCCGTCATCATACAGAATCAGACGCCGTCATCATACAGAATCAGACGCCGTCATCATACAGAATCAGACGCCGTCATCATAAAGAATCAGACGCCGTCATCATACAGAATCAGACGCCGTCATCATACAGAATCAGACGCCGTCATCATACAGAATCAGACGCCATCATCATACAGAATCAGACGCCGTCATCATACAGAATCAGACGCCGTCATCATACAGAATCAGACGCCGTCATCATACAGAATCAGACGCCGTCGTCATACAGAATCAGACGCCGTCATCATACAGAATCAGACGCCGTCATCATACAGAATCAGACGCCGTCGTCATAAAGAATCAGACGCCGTCATCATAAAGAATCAGACGCCGTCATCATAAAGAATCAGACGCCGTCATCATACAGAATCAGACGCCGTCATCATAAAGAATCAGACGCCGTCATCATACAGAATCAGACGCCGTCGTCATAAAGAATCAGACGCCGTCGTCATAAAGAATCAGACGCCGTCGTCATAAAGAATCAGACGCCGTCATCATAAAGAATCAGACGCCGTCATCATACAGAATCAGACGCCGTCATCATAAAGAATCAGACGCCGTCATCATAAAGAATCAGACGCCGTCATCATAAAGAATCAGACGCTGTCATCATAAAGAATCAGACGCCGTCATCATACAGAATCAGACGCTGTCATCATACAGAATCAGACGCCGTCATCATACAGAATCAGACGCTGTCATCATACAGAATCAGACGCCGTCGTCATAAAGAATCAGACGCCGTCATCATAAAGAATCAGACGCTGTCATCATAAAGAATCAGACGCCGTCATCATAAAGAATCAGACGCTGTAGTCATAAAGAATCAGACGCCGTCGTCATAAAGAATCAGACGCCGTCGTCATAAAGAATCAGACGCCGTCATCATAAAGAATCAGATGCCGTCATCATACAGAATCAGACGCCGTCATCATACAGAATCAGACGCCGTCATCATAAAGAATCAGACGCCGTCATCATACAGAATCAGACGCCGTCATCATACAGAATCAGACGCCGTCATCATAAAGAATCAGACGCCGTCATCATACAGAATCAGATGCCGTCATCATACAGAATCAGACGCTGTCATCATTACAGAATCAGACGCCGTCATCATACAGAATCAGACGCTGTCATCATACAGAATCAGACGCCGTCATCATAAAGAATCAGACGCCGTCATCATACAGAATCAGACGCCGTCATCATACAGAATCAGACGCCGTCATCATACAGAATCAGACGCCGTCATCATAAAGAATCAGACGCCGTCATCATAAAGAATCAGACGCCGTCATCATACAGAATCAGACGCCGTCATCATACAGAATCAGACGCCGTCATCATACAGAATCAGACGCCGTCATCATAAAGAATCAGACGCCGTCATCATACAGAATCAGACGCCGTCATCATACAGAATCAGACGCCGTCATCATACAGAATCAGACGCCGTCATCATACAGAATCAGACGCCGTCATCATACAGAATCAGACGCTGTCGTCATAAAGAATCAGACGCCGTCATCATACAGAATCAGACGCCGTCATCATACAGAATCAGACGCTGTCATCATACAGAATCAGACGCTGTCATCATACAGAATCAGACGCCGTCATCATACAGAATCAGACGCTGTCATCATAAAGAATCAGACGCTGTCATCATAAAGAATCAGACGCTGTCATCATAAAGAATCAGACGCCGTCATCATACAGAATCAGACGCCGTCATCATACAGAATCAGACGCCGTCATCATACAGAATCAGACGCTGTCATCATAAAGAATCAGACGCTGTCATCATAAAGAATCAGACGCCGTCATCATACAGAATCAGACGCCGTCATCATACAGAATCAGACGCCGTCATCATACAGAATCAGACGCCGTCATCATAAAGAATCAGACGCTGTCATCATACAGAATCAGACGCTGTCATCATACAGAATCAGACGCCGTCATCATACAGAATCAGACGCCGTCATCATACAGAATCAGACGCCGTCATCATAAAGAATCAGACGCTGTCATCATACAGAATCAGACGCTGTCATCATAAAGAATCAGACGCTGTCATCATAAAGAATCAGACGCCGTCATCATACAGAATCAGACGCCGTCATCATACAGAATCAGACGCCGTCATCATACAGAATCAGACGCCGTCATCATACAGAATCAGACGCCGTCATCATACAGAATCAGACGCCGTCATCATAAAGAATCAGACGCTGTCATCATACAGAATCAGACGCCGTCATCATAAAGAATCAGACGCTGTCATCATACAGAATCAGACGCTGTCATCATACAGAATCAGACGCTGTCATCATAAAGAATCAGACGCCGTCATCATACAGAATCAGACGCCGTCATCATACAGAATCAGACGCCGTCATCATAAAGAATCAGACGCCGTCATCATACAGAATCAGACGCTGTCATCATAAAGAATCAGACGCTGTCATCATAAAGAATCAGACGCCGTCATCATACAGAATCAGACGCCGTCATCATACAGAATCAGACGCCGTCATCATACAGAATCAGACGCCGTCATCATACAGAATCAGACGCTGTCATCATACAGAATCAGACGCCGTCATCATACAGAATCAGACGCTGTCATCATAAAGAATCAGACGCCGTCGTCATACAGAATCAGACGCCGTCGTCATAAAGAATCAGACGCCGTCATCATACAGAATCAGACGCCGTCATCATACAGAATCAGACGCCGTCATCATACAGAATCAGACGCCGTCATCATACAGAATCAGACGCTGTCATCATACAGAATCAGACGCTGTCATCATACAGAATCAGACGCCGTCATCATACAGAATCAGACGCTGTCATTATAAAGAATCAGACGCCGTCGTCATAAAGAATCAGACGCCGTCATCATAAAGAATCAGACGCCGTCATCATACAGAATCAGACGCCGTCATCATACAGAATCAGACGCCGTCATCATACAGAATCAGACGCCGTCATCATACAGAATCAGACGCCGTCATCATAAAGAATCAGACGCCGTCATCATACAGAATCAGACGCCGTCATCATACAGAATCAGACGCTGTCATCATACAGAATCAGACGCTGTCATCATAAAGAATCAGACGCCGTCATCATACAGAATCAGACGCCGTCATCATACAGAATCAGACGCCGTCATCATAAAGAATCAGACGCTGTCATCATAAAGAATCAGACGCCGTCATCATACAGAATCAGACGCCGTCATCATACAGAATCAGACGCCGTCATTATAAAGAATCAGACGCCGTCGTCATAAAGAATCAGACGCCGTCATCATAAAGAATCAGACGCCGTCATCATAAAGAATCAGACGCCGTCATCATACAGAATCAGACGCCGTCATCATACAGAATCAGACGCCGTCATCATACAGAATCAGACGCCGTCATCATACAGAATCAGACGCCGTCATCATAAAGAATCAGACGCCGTCATCATAAAGAATCAGACGCCGTCATCATACAGAATCAGACGCTGTCATCATACAGAATCAGACGCTGTCATCATAAAGAATCAGACGCCGTCATCATACAGAATCAGACGCCGTCATCATACAGAATCAGACGCCGTCATCATAAAGAATCAGACGCTGTCATCATACAGAATCAGACGCTGTCATCATAAAGAATCAGACGCCGTCATCATAAAGAATCAGACGCCGTCATCATACAGAATCAGACGCCGTCATCATACAGAATCAGACGCCGTCATCATACAGAATCAGACGCCGTCATCATACAGAATCAGACGCCGTCATCATAAAGAATCAGACGCCGTCGTCATACAGAATCAGACGCCGTCGTCATAAAGAATCAGACGCCGTCATCATACAGAATCAGACGCCGTCATCATACAGAATCAGACGCCGTCATCATACAGAATCAGACGCTGTCATCATACAGAATCAGACGCCGTCATCATACAGAATCAGACGCTGTCATTATAAAGAATCAGACGCCGTCGTCATAAAGAATCAGACGCCGTCATCATAAAGAATCAGACGCCGTCATCATAAAGAATCAGACGCCGTCATCATACAGAATCAGACGCCGTCATCATACAGAATCAGACGCCGTCATCATACAGAATCAGACGCCGTCATCATACAGAATCAGACGCCGTCATCATAAAGAATCAGACGCCGTCATCATACAGAATCAGACGCCGTCATCATACAGAATCAGACGCCGTCATCATACAGAATCAGACGCCATCATCATACAGAATCAGACGCCGTCATCATACAGAATCAGACGCCGTCATCATACAGAATCAGACGCCGTCGTCATACAGAATCAGACGCCGTCGTCATACAGAATCAGACGCCGTCATCATACAGAATCAGACGCCGTCATCATACAGAATCAGACGCCGTCGTCATAAAGAATCAGACGCCGTCATCATAAAGAATCAGACGCCGTCATCATAAAGAATCAGACGCCGTCATCATACAGAATCAGACGCCGTCATCATAAAGAATCAGACGCCGTCATCATACAGAATCAGACGCCGTCGTCATAAAGAATCAGACGCCGTCGTCATAAAGAATCAGACGCCGTCGTCATAAAGAATCAGACGCCGTCATCATAAAGAATCAGACGCCGTCATCATACAGAATCAGACGCCGTCATCATAAAGAATCAGACGCCGTCATCATAAAGAATCAGACGCCGTCATCATACAGAATCAGACGCCGTCATCATAAAGAATCAGACGCTGTCATCATAAAGAATCAGACGCCGTCATCATACAGAATCAGACGCCGTCATCATACAGAATCAGACGCCGTCATCATACAGAATCAGACGCCATCATCATACAGAATCAGACGCCGTCATCATACAGAATCAGACGCCGTCATCATAAAGAATCAGACGCTGTCATCATAAAGAATCAGACGCTGTCATCATAAAGAATCAGACGCTGTCGTCATAAAGAATCAGACGCCGTCATCATACAGAATCAGACGCCGTCATCATACAGAATCAGACGCCGTCATCATACAGAATCAGACGCCGTCATCATACAGAATCAGACGCTGTCATCATAAAGAATCAGACGCCGTCATCATAAAGAATCAGACGCTGTCATCATAAAGAATCAGACGCCGTCATCATACAGAATCAGACGCCGTCATCATAAAGAATCAGACGCCGTCATCATACAGAATCAGACGCCGTCGTCATACAGAATCAGACGCTGTCGTCATAAAGAATCAGACGCCGTCATCATAAAGAATCAGACGCCGTCATCATAAAGAATCAGACGCTGTCATCATAAAGAATCAGACGCCGTCATCATACAGAATCAGACGCTGTCATCATAAAGAATCAGACGCCGTCACCATAAAGAATCAGACGCCGTCATCATAAAGAATCAGACGCCGTCATCATACAGAATCAGATGCCGTCATCATACAGAATCAGACGCTGTCATCATACAGAATCAGACGCTGTCATCATACAGAATCAGACGCTGTCATCATACAGAATCAGACGCTGTCATCATAAAGAATCAGACGCCGTCATCATATAAACCTTTATTGATCAGTGCAGATGTTTTACTAACAGGAAGTAAACACAGAATAACAAAAACAGGTTGGAAGATCAATAACAAATGATCAGTTATGCTGAGCATCACCAGAACACAGGAAGTTTATACAAAAACACCAAATAAACTCAAACAGGAAGTGTCGACACAAACAGGAAGTCAGTCGCCGTCTGCAGGACTTCTGGAGGTGGAGCGACTGTAACAGGCAGAGGGGGGGGGGGGTTAAACATGTGACCACCTGTCACAGCAGCAGGTTTAGCCCTGAACATAAACCTGAACCTGAATATAAACCTGAATATAAACCTGAACCTGAACATAAACCTGAACCTGAACATAAACCTGAATATAAACCTGAACCTGAACATAAACCTGAATATAAACCTGAATATAAACCTGAACCTGAACATAAACCTGAACCTGAACATAAACCTGAATATAAACCTGAACCTGAATATAAACCTGAACCTGAATATAAACCTGAATATAAACCTGAACCTGAACATAAACCTGAATATAAACCTGAACCTGAACATAAACCTGAACCTGAACATAAACCTGAATATAAACATAAACCTGAACCTGAATATAAACCTGAATATAAACCTGAACCTGAATATAAACCTGAACATAAACCTGAACCTGAATATAAACCTGAACCTGAATATAAACCTGAACCTGAATATAAACCTGAACATAAACCTGAACCTGAATATAAACCTGAATATAAACCTGAACCTGATCATAAACCTGAATATAAACCTGAACCTGAATATAAACCTGAATATTAACCTGAACCTGAATATAAACCTGAACCTGAATATAAACCTGAACCTGAATATAAACCTGAACCGGAACCTGAACATAAACCTGAACCGGAACCAGAACATAAACCTGAATATAAACCTGAACCTGAATATAAACCTGAACCTGAACATAAACCTGAACCTGAATATAAACCTGAACCTGAACATAAACCTGAACCTGAATATAAACCTGAACCTGAACATAAACCTGAACCTGAATATAAACCTGAACCTGAATATAAACCTGAACCTGAACATAAACCTGAACCTGAACATAAACCTGAACCGGAACCAGAACATAAACCTGAATATAAACCTGAACCTGAACATAAACCTGAACCGGAACCTGAATATAAACCTGAACCTGAATATAAACCTGAATATAAACCTGAACCTGAATATAAACCTGAATATAAACCTGAACCTGAATATAAACCTGAACCTGAATATAAACCTGAAACTGAATATAAACCTGAACCTGAATATAAACCTGAACCTGATCATAAACCTGAACCTGAATATAAACCTGAACCTGAACATAAACCTGAACCTGAATATAAACCTGAACCTGAATATAAACCTGAACCTGATCATAAACCCGAACCTGAATATAAACCTGAACCTGAACATAAACCTGAACCTGAACATAAACCTGAACCTGAACATAAACCTGAATATAAACCTGAACCTGAATATAAACCTGAACCTGAATATAAACCTGAACCTGATCATAAACCTGAACCTGAACATAAACCTGAATATAAACCTGAACCTGAATATAAACCTGAACCTGAATATAAACCTGAACCTGATCATAAACCTGAACCTGAATATAAACCTGAACCTGAACATAAACCTGAACCTGAATATAAACCTGAACCTGAATATAAACCTGAATATAAACCTGAACCTGAATATAAACCTGAACCTGAATATAAACCTGAACCTGAACATAAACCTGAATATAAACCTGAACCTGAATATAAACCTGAACCTGATCATAAACCCGAACCTGAATATAAACCTGAACCTGAACATAAACCTGAACCTGAACATAAACCTGAATATAAACCTGAACCTGAATATAAACCTGAACCTGAACATAAACCTGAATATAAACCTGAACCTGAATATAAACCTGAACCTGAATATAAACCTGAACCTGATCATAAACCCGAACCTGAATATAAACCTGAACCTGAACATAAACCTGAACCTGAACATAAACCTGAATATAAACCTGAACCTGAATATAAACCTGAACCTGAATATAAACCTGAACCTGATCATAAACCGGAACCTGAATATAAACCTGAACCTGAACATAAACCTGAACCTGAATATAAACCTGAACCTGAATATAAACCTGAACCGGAACCTGAACATAAACCTGAACCGGAACCAGAACATAAACCTGAATATAAACCTGAACCTGAATATAAACCTGAACCTGAACATAAACCTGAACCGGAACCTGAATATAAACCTGAACCTGAATATAAACCTGAAACTGAATATAAACCTGAACCTGAACATAAACCTGAACCTGAATATAAACCTGAACCTGAATATAAACCTGAACCTGATCATAAACCCGAACCTGAATATAAACCTGAACCTGAACATAAACCTGAACCTGAACATAAACCTGAATATAAACCTGAACCTGAATATAAACCTGAACCTGAATATAAACCTGAACCTGAATATAAACCTGAACCTGAACATAAACCCGAACCTGAATATAAACCTGAATATAAACCTGAACCTGAACATAAACCTGAACCTGAATATAAACCTGAACCTGAATATAAACCTGAACCTGAACATAAACCTGAACCTGAACATAAACCTGAACCGGAACCAGAACATAAACCTGAATATAAACCTGAACCTGAACATAAACCTGAACCGGAACCTGAATATAAACCTGAACCTGAATATAAACCTGAATATAAACCTGAACCTGAATATAAACCTGAATATAAACCTGAACCTGAATATAAACCTGAACCTGAATATAAACCTGAAACTGAATATAAACCTGAACCTGAATATAAACCTGAACCTGATCATAAACCTGAACCTGAATATAAACCTGAACCTGAACATAAACCTGAACCTGAATATAAACCTGAACCTGAATATAAACCTGAACCTGATCATAAACCCGAACCTGAATATAAACCTGAACCTGAACATAAACCTGAACCTGAACATAAACCTGAATATAAACCTGAACCTGAATATAAACCTGAACCTGAATATAAACCTGAACCTGATCATAAACCTGAACCTGAATATAAACCTGAACCTGAACATAAACCTGAACCTGAATATAAACCTGAACCTGAATATAAACCTGAATATAAACCTGAACCTGAATATAAACCTGAACCTGAATATAAACCTGAACCTGAACATAAACCTGAATATAAACCTGAACCTGAATATAAACCTGAACCTGATCATAAACCCGAACCTGAATATAAACCTGAACCTGAACATAAACCTGAACCTGAACATAAACCTGAATATAAACCTGAACCTGAATATAAACCTGAACCTGAACATAAACCTGAATATAAACCCGAACCTGAATATAAACCTGAACCTGAATATAAACCTGAACCTGAACATAAACCTGAATATAAACCTGAACCTGAATATAAACCTGAACCTGAATATAAACCTGAACCTGATCATAAACCCGAACCTGAATATAAACCTGAACCTGAACATAAACCTGAACCTGAACATAAACCTGAATATAAACCTGAACCTGAATATAAACCTGAACCTGAATATAAACCTGAACCTGATCATAAACCGGAACCTGAATATAAACCTGAACCTGAACATAAACCTGAACCTGAATATAAACCTGAACCTGAATATAAACCTGAACCGGAACCTGAACCGGAACCAGAACATAAACCTGAATATAAACCTGAACCTGAATATAAACCTGAACCTGAACATAAACCTGAACCGGAACCTGAATATAAACCTGAACCTGAATATAAACCTGAAACTGAATATAAACCTGAACCTGAACATAAACCTGAACCTGAATATAAACCTGAACCTGAATATAAACCTGAACCTGATCATAAACCCGAACCTGAATATAAACCTGAACCTGAACATAAACCTGAACCTGAACATAAACCTGAATATAAACCTGAACCTGAATATAAACCTGAACCTGAATATAAACCTGAACCTGAATATAAACCTGAACCTGAACATAAACCCGAACCTGAATATAAACCTGAATATAAACCTGAACCTGAACATAAACCTGAACCTGAATATAAACCTGAACCTGAATATAAACCTGAACCTGAATATAAACCTGAATATAAACCTGAACCTGAATATAAACCTGAACCTGAACATAAACCTGAATATAAACCTGAACCTGAATATAAACCTGAACCTGAATATAAACCTGAACCTGAACATAAACCCGAACCTGAATATAAACCTGAATATAAACCTGAACCTGAACATAAACCTGAACCTGAACATAAACCTGAACCTGAATATAAACCTGAACCTGAATATAAACCTGAATATAAACCTGAACCTGAACATAAACCTGAACCTGAATATAAACCTGAACCTGAATATAAACCTGAACCTGATCATAAACCTGAACCTGAATATAAACCTGAACCTGATCATAAACCTGAACCTGAATATAAACCTGAACCTGAATATAAACCTGAACCTGATCATAAACCTGAACCTGAATATAAACCTGAATATAAACCTGAACCTGAACATAAACCTGAACCTGAATATAAACCTGAACCTGAATATAAACCTGAACCTGAATATAAACCTGAATATAAACCTGAACCTGAATATAAACCTGAACCTGAATATAAACCTGAACCTGAATATAAACCTGAAACTGAATATAAACCTGAAACTGAATATAAACCTGAACCTGAATATAAACCTGAACCTGAATATAAACCTGAAACTGAATATAAACCTGAACCTGATCATAAACCTGAACCTGAATATAAACCTGAACCTGAACATAAACCTGAACCTGAATATAAACCTGAACCTGATCATAAACCTGAACCTGAATATAAACCTGATCATAAACCTGAAACTGAATTTAAACCTGAATATAAACCTGAACCTGAACATAAACCTGAACCTGAATATAAACCTGAACCTGAATATAAACCTGAACCTGAATATAAACCTGAACCTGAATATAAACCTGAACCTGAATATAAACCTGAATATAAACCTGAACCTGAACATAAACCTGAACCTGAATATAAACCTGAACCTGAATATAAACCTGAACCTGAATATAAACCTGAACCTGATCATAAACCTGAACCTGAACATAAACCTGAACCTGAACATAAACCTGAACCTGAACATAAACCTGAACCTGAATATAAACCTGAAACTGAATATAAACCTGAACCTGATCATAAACCTGAACCTGAATATAAACCTGAACCTGAACATAAACCTGAACCTGAACATAAACCTGAACCTGAATATAAACCTGAACCTGATCATAAACCTGAACCTGAACATAAACCTGAACCTGAACATAAACCTGAATATAAACCTGAACCTGAATATAAACCTGAACCTGAATATAAACCTGAACCTGAATATAAACCTGAAACTGAATATAAACCTGAACCTGAATATAAACCTGAACCTGAATATAAACCTGAACCTGAATATAAACCTGAAACTGAATATAAACATAAACCTGAATATAAACCTGAACCTGATCATAAACCTGAATATAAACCTGAACCTGAATATAAACCTGAACCTGAATCTGAACCTGAATATAAACCTGATCATAAACCTGAAACTGAATTTAAACCTGAATATAAACCTGAACCTGAACATAAACCTGAATATAAACCTGAACCTGAATATAAACCTGAACCTGAATCTGAACCTGAATATAAACCTGAATATAAACCTGAACCTGAATATAAACCTGAACCTGAATCTGAACCTGAATATAAACCTGAATATAAACCTGAACCTGAATCTGAACCTGAATATAAACCTGAACCTGAACATAAACCTGAATATAAACCTGAACCTGAAGATAAAATTGAACATAAATCTGAACCTGAATATAAACCTGAACCTGAATATAAACCTGAACCTGAACCTGAATATAAACCTGAACCAGAACCAGAACCAGAACCTCACCTTGGAGCAGGAGATCCGGATCGGGAGCGGCCCATGGACCCGGACCTGCAGACACAAACAGTTTCAGTCCGACACCCTAACTAACCCAACAGGGAGGCATGTTGGAGACACCCACCTGCTCCGGCCACGGGACCTGGACCGGGACCTGGACCTGGACCGGGCCCTGGACCTGGACCTGAAAGCACAACAGCAGTGTCAGAGCCGGCTGTCTCTGATGTCACTGTGATGACATCAGCAGGGTGAGACTGACCTGGACCTCCTGGGAGAACCAGAGCGGGACCTGGACCTGGACTTGGACCTGGACCTGGAAACAAAGACCACAGAACCGAAAACATGGGCCTCAAACACCCCCCTGACCCATTAATGGAACCGGTCCCAGAGGAACCAGGACTCACCTCCTGCCTCGGCTTCTGCTGCGAGTCCTGCTGCGGTTGTGGCGCCTCCCATGGGACCTGGACCTGGACCGGGACCGGGACCTGGACCTGACCCAGAGAAGCAGCAGAGCGGCAGTGAGAGGCGGGGCGCGGAGGGGGAGGAGCTAAAGTGAGGTCATGCACAGGTGGAACAGGTGCACTCAAACATTGGGTGATGGTGAACCTTGTGGCGGCGCCCTCTTGGGGTTTGGACCGGGTCCACCTGGGACCCAGCAGGACCGGGTCTAGCAGATCTAGATGATCTAGAAGGTTTCTAATCGCTCGACTGAGACTTGATAGAAGCGCGGCGTGTTTCCTCGCTACATTACTGACGAGCGAATTCTGTCTCTGAGCCGCTAAAACCTTTAAGGGACCAGGTCTAAGATCTACGGGTCAGAACCGATGGACCTGAAAGGTTTGGACCAGGTGTTAACAGCAGGTTAGAGTCACACAACGGGCAGCTGCAGACCTGGACCGGCAGGACCGGCAGGACCGGGTCAAACTGGACCAGCAGGACCGGGTCAAACTGGACCAGCAGAACCGGGTCAAACTGGACCAGCAGGACCAGGTCCACGTGTCTCAGCTCAATGACCGATGACCTTTGAACTGGTCAGCTGAGGTGAAACCCCGCCCGGCCGGTCGGGGCGTCCCGGGCTGTAAATTCAGCGTCCTGCTGGACTCGGGTCTGACAGCTGCGGCGTTTCATTCAGAAAACATTTCAAACAGAAACATGGACCAATCACAGATGAGCATCAGTCGCCTGCAACAGGCGTGACATCACCGACCTTCCGCCAATCAGAGGCTCGATCACAGAGGCCCCTTCCTGTTCTGACTCCCCAGGGTGGACATGGCCGTCTTTAACCCTTAAAGCCCCGCACCCCTAGCTTGTGCTGCTAACAAGAAGTGTTTAGCCGTTAGCTCGTTCTGCTAATAGGAAGTGTTTGACCGTTAGCTTGTGCTGCTAATAGGAAGTGTTTGACCATTAGCTCGTGCAGCTAACAGGAAGTGTTTGGCTGTTAGCTTGTGCTGCTAATAGGGAGTGTTTGACCGTTAGCTTGTGCAGCTAACAGGAAGTGTTTAGCCGTTAGCTCGTGCTGCTAACAGGAAGTGTTTAGCCGTTAGCTCGTGCTGCTAACAGGAAGTTTTTGGCCGTTAGCTCGTTCTGCTAATAGGAAGTGTTTGGCCGTTAGCTCACGCAGCTAACAGGAAGTGTTTGGCCGTTAGCTCACGCAGCTAACAGGAAGTGTTTGGCCGTTAACTCACGCAGCTAACAGGAAGTGTTTGGCCTTTAGCTCACGCAGCTAACAGGAAGTGTTTGGCCGTTAGCTCGTTCTGCTAATAGGAAGTGTTTGGCCGTTAGCTCACGCAGCTAACAGGAAGTGTTTGGCCGTTAGCTCGTGCTGCTAATAGGAAGTTTTTGGCCGTTAGCTCGTTCTGCTAATAGGAAGTGTTTGGCCGTTAGCTCACGCAGCTAACAGGAAGTGTTTGGCCTTTAGCTCAAGCAGCTAACAGGAAGTGTTTGGCCGTTAGCTCACGCAGCTAACAGGAAGTGTTTGGCCGTTAGCTCGTGTTGCTAACAGGAAATGTTTGGCCGTTAGCTCGTGCAGCTAACAGGAAGTGTTTGGCCTTTAGCTCACGCAGCTAACAGGAAGTGTTTGGCCGTTAGCTCGTTCTGCTAATAGGAAGTGTTTGGCCGTTAGCTCACGCAGCTAACAGGAAGTGTTTGGCCGTTAGCTCGTGCTGCTAATAGGAAGTTTTTGGCCGTTAGCTCGTTCTGCTAATAGGAAGTGTTTGGCCGTTAGCTCACGCAGCTAACAGGAAGTGTTTGGCCTTTAGCTCAAGCAGCTAACAGGAAGTGTTTGGCCGTTAGCTCACGCAGCTAACAGGAAGTGTTTGGCCGTTAGCTCGTGTTGCTAACAGGAAATGTTTGGCCGTTAGCTCGTGCAGCTAACAGGAAGTGTTTGGCCTTTAGCTCACGCAGCTAACAGGAAGTGTTTGGCCTTTAGCTCACGCAGCTAACAGGAAGTGTTTGGCCTTTAGCTCACGCAGCTAACAGGAAGTGTTTGGCCGTTAGCTCACGCAGCTAACAGGAAGTGTTTGGCCGTTAGCTCGTGCTGCTAACAGGAAGTGTTTGGCCGTTAGCTCGTGCAGCTAACAGGAAGTGTTTGGCCTTTAGCTCACGCAGCTAACAGGAAGTGTTTGGCCTTTAGCTCACGCAGCTAACAGGAAGTGTTTGGCCGTTAGCTCACGCAGCTAACAGGAAGTGTTTGGCCGTTAGCTCACGCAGCTAACAGGAAGTGTTTGGCCGTTAGCTCGTTCTGCTAATAGGAAGTGTTTGGCCGTTAGCTCACGCAGCTAACAGGAAGTGTTTGGCCGTTAGCTCGTGCTGCTAATAGGAAGTTTATGGCTGTTAGCTCGTTCTGCTAATAGGAAGTGTTTGGCCGTTAGCTCACGCAGCTAACAGGAAGTGTTTGGCCTTTAGCTCAAGCAGCTAACAGGAAGTGTTTGGCCGTTAGCTCACGCAGCTAACAGGAAGTGTTTGGCCGTTAGCTCACGCAGCTAACAGGAAGTGTTTGGCCGTTAGCTCGTGCAGCTAACAGGAAGTGTTTGGCCTTTAGCTCACGCAGCTAACAGGAAGTGTTTGGCCTTTAGCTCACACAGCTAACAGGAAGTGTTTGGCCGTTAGCTCACGCAGCTAACAGGAAGTGTTTGGCCGTTAGCTCGTGCTGCTAACAGGAAGTGTTTGGCCGTTAGCTCGTGCAGCTAACAGGAAGTGTTTGGCCGTTAGCTCACGCAGCTAACAGGAAGTGTTTGGCCGTTAGCTCGTGCTGCTAACAGGAAGTGTTTGGCCGTTAGCTCGTGCAGCTAACAGGAAGTGTTTGGCCGTTAGCTCACGCAGCTAACAGGAAGTGTTTGGCCGTTAGCTCGTGCAGCTAACAGGAAGTGTTTGGGTGAGAGTTTCCCCTCAGAGAGCGAACGGGAACTGCAGCCAGAGCCACTTCTCTGACTGATCACTGATCTCTGAACAGCTTCCTGATGATGTCATCAGGTCAGGTTCCCTGTGATGTCACGCTGTCGGTGACTGACGCCCAGCACCCGGTGTCAGCTGTTACCTGCGGCCGCCGCCGCCGCGGCGGCTGTAGCGGTGGCAGTCGTAGGCGTAGTGACCCCTCTCTCCGCACTCGTAGCACTTGTCGTCGGGGTCGAAGGGCCGGCGGCTCGGCGGGCGCTCGTGCCTGGAGCGGCGGGGCATCCCGGTGGAGAGCTCCACCCGCACGCGGCTGCCGGAGATCAACCTGAAACACGCCAACAGCACGTCATCAGAGGAGGAAAACCCCGACCAGAACCTGAGGCATGCTGGGTGTGCAGACACTGACTTCCCGTCCAACCCTCGGACCGCGTCTTCTGCGTCCCGGGGGTCCTCAAACTCCACGAAGGCGAAGCCCGGCGGGTTCCTCGCGATCCAGACGCCTCTGAGGGGCCCGTAGTAGCCGAAGGCCCGCTCGAGCTCCCCTTTGCCTGCCCCGGTCCCCAGGTTCCCCACGTACACCTTCATCTCTGTGCAGACAGGTGAGGAGCACAGTGAGCCAACAGCCAATCAGAGGCCAGCCGCTCATTAATAATTAATGAGATTAAAACCAAACTCCATTTAAAATCCCTCAAATTTTACAGATAGAGATCAATACTTATTATTAATATTAATATTATAATATTAATATTAATACTTATTATTAATACTTAATATCAATACTAGCCCCGATCTGTGTTAACAGCTAGCCTCGGTCCGTTGCTAACAGCTAGCCTCGGTCCGTTGCTAACAGCTAGCCTCGGTCCGTTGCTAACAGCCAGAGCGCCGCTGAGCGGACCGGACCAGACCGGACCAGCGGTTCGGAGCCGCTACACTACGGCACCGGACCGGAGAACTTGCGGGTTTACCTCCTCCATGCCGACCGTGTCGGGACATCCTCAGTGCGGATCCGCAGGGTGAGGGCTGCGTGCGGGATAGCTAAGCTGCTAGCTAGTTATCTATGCCGGAAGTCTACAGAGAGACAACTTCCGTTTAGCTTTTCAAAGTAATGGCTGTTATTCTGGACTTTTATAGTACATCATGTATACTTTAACGTTTGGTTGTCGTCATGCTTTGTAAGATCAACGTCACACTAATTTATTTGTATTAATTTATATGTATATATATATATATGCATCTGTATTAATTTAAATATATATATATGTGTGTATCTGTCGGCTTCCTGGTGACACGAAGCGGAACGTTTGTCCGTGTGCCGTGTCTCCCGCGGAGGGTTTTAAAGGCCGTGCCGGTGTGTGCATCGCTCATTGCTCCCACAGCGGCTCCAGGATGCAGAGCGACTGGCTCCAGCAGGGCCCGCTGCAGTGGCTCCGTGATGTGGGCAAACAGGTGAAGGTGAAGGCGGGCAGAGGCGAGGAGCACCGCGGCTGGCTGCTCACCGTGGACCCGGTGTCCGCCAGGTGACGTGCGCGCGCACACGCACACAAACACATGAGAGAGTGGTTTCTGAACTCGGTGTGACTCCACACAGCTCTCTGATTGGCTGCAGAGAGACACCTGATGGACACGTGAGGGAACCTAATGCAGAAGATTTCATGTTTTAATGTGAAGAAAACTGCAGATTAATCTGTGAGCCGCACAGGGAGGTTCCACACGGGGAGGTTCCACACATGGAGGTTCCACACGGGGAGGTTCCACACGGGGAGGTTCCACACGGGGAGGTTCCACACATGGAGGTTCCACACGGGGAGGTTCCACACGGGGAGGTTCCACACGGGGAGGTTCCACACAGGAAGGTTCCACACATGGAGGTTCCACACATGGAGGTTCCACACGGGGAGGTTCCACACATGGAGGTTCCACACGGGGAGGTTCCACACATGGAGGTTCCACACGGGGAGGTTCCACACGGGGAGGTTCCACACATGGAGGTTCCACACGGGGAGGTTCCACACATGGAGGTTCCACACGGGGAGGTTCCACACATGGAGGTTCCACACATGGAGGTTCCACACGGGGAGGTTCCACACATGGAGGTTCCACACGGGGAGGTTCCACACGGGGAGGTTCCACACAGGGAGGTTCCACACATGGAGGTTCCACACATGGAGGTTCCACACGGGGAGGTTCCACACATGGAGGTTCCACACATGGAGGTTCCACACGGGGAGGTTCCACATGGAGGTTCCACACGGGGAGGTTCCACACATGGAGGTTCCACACGGGGAGGTTCCGCACGGGGAGGTTCCGCACGGGGAGGTTCCACACATGGAGGTTCCACACGGGGAGGTTCCACACATGGAGGTTCCACATGGAGGTTCCACACGGGGAGGTTCCGCACGGGGAGGTTCCACACATGGAGGTTCCACACGGGGAGGTTCCGCACGGGGAGGTTCCACACGGGGAGGTTCCACACATGGAGGTTCCACACATGGAGGTTCCACACGGGGAGGTTCCACACGGGGAGGTTCCGCACGGGGAGGTTCCACACATGGAGGTTCCACACGGGGAGGTTCCACACGGGGAGGTTCCACACATGGAGGTTCCACACGGGGAGGTTCCACACATGGAGGTTCCACACGGGGAGGTTCCACACGGGGAGGTTCCACACGGGGAGGTTCCACACATGGAGGTTCCACACATGGAGGTTCCGCACGGGGAGGTTCCGCACGGGGAGGTTCCGCACGGGGAGGTTCCACACGGGGAGGTTCCACACATGGAGGTTCCACACGGGGAGGTTCCACACACGGGGAGGTTCCACACATGGAGGTTCCACACGGGGAGGTTCCACACGGGGAGGTTCCACAATTATCCCCCAATGGGGGAAATTCAAATTCGTCAAGTAGCTCAACATTTTCAGAATAATAATAAGAAGAAGAGACAACAGAACCAGACACATCAGGTCTGTTACCAACATCCAGCAGAGCAGAGGTTTTATTTCAGGATGAACACATTCTTCTTCTGCTAACATTGAGCAGTGAGGGAACCTCTTCTTCTTCTGCTGTCTGGTTCTGTTGCCTGTCTGGTTCTGTTGCCTGTTTCTGTTGTCTGTCTGGTTCTGTTGCCTGTTTCTGTGGTCTGGTTCTGTGGTCCAGGACTGATGTGGTTCTTGTCTTGTCCCTGCAGCCTGGTCCTGGTGGACTTCCTGGAGGACGCGGCCTCGGTGCAGGTGGTGATGGGTCACGCGGTGGAGCAGGTGGAGGTCCTGCAGGAGGCGGATCAGGAGACGGCGGAGCGCCTTCAGACCTTCTTCGCCCCCCCGGCGGCCCCCAGGCTGGGTCCGGAGGAGCTGAGGAGGAGGAGGGCCGGCGTCCGCCGGTGGCTGGAGAAGAACCGGGTCCCTGTGGAGGACCAGGGGGACGAGCTGAGAGTGGCGGGGGTCCTGACCCTCATGGCCCCCTACAGACCCGAGGACTGCTGCAGCTCCAACCAGATCATCCTGGACCGCATCCAGAGACTGATCCGGACCCGGCCCAGTCCAGAAACTGATCCAGAAACTGATCCAGAGACTGATCCAGGGACTGATCCGGACCCGGCCCAGTCCAGAGACTGATCCAGAGACTGATCCGGACCCGGCCGAGTCCAGAGACTGATCCAGAGACTGATCCGGACCCGGCCGAGTCCAGACACTGATCCAGAGACTGATCCGGACCCGGTCCAGTCCAGAAACTGATCTAGAGACTGATCCGGATCAATGCTCCACCATATTCTCATTCTGTTGTCATCAGTCTAACTGGAAACTAAGTTCATCAATAAAGTTAATTTAAAAACTGTTAAATCGGATCAGATTCATTGATCCCTCACTGGCTGAACATCAGAGAAATGTTTGGAAACCAGTCAGTTGATTATTGATTTATTGGTTAATTTTTTCAGGTTTGTCTGTGAACAAAAAAAAACAGACTGATCCAGGGCTGAGTCCAGCAGGTTTGAGGGCCCGGTACCCGAGGTGAGAAAATAAAAGCTGCTGCTGCTTCCTGACATAAAACATTGAATGTTGTAGTCGGTTGCCTTGGAAATGGACTTGGACCCACCTGGTTAGGTTCAGGCCCACAGTGAGCTCAGAGCACCTGGTTAGGTTCAGGCCCACAGTGAGCTCAGAGCACCTGGTTAGGTTCAGGCCCACAGTGAGCTCAGGGCACCTGGTTAGGTTCAGGCTCACAGTGAGCTCAGTGCACCTGGTTAGGTTCGGGCTCACAGTGAGCTCAGGGCACCTGGTTAGGTTCAGGCTCACAGTGAGCTCAGAGCACCTGGTTAGGTTCAGGCTCACAGTGAGCGTGCTCAGTGCACCTGGTTAGGTTCAGGCTCACAGTGAGCTCAGTGCACCTGGTTAGGTTCGGGCTCACAGTGAGCTCAGTGCACCTGGTTAGGTTCAGGCCCACAGTGAGCGTGCTCAGTGCACCTGGTTAGGTTCAGGCCCACAGTGAGCGTGCTCAGTGCACCTGGTTAGGTTCAGGCTCACAGTGAGCTCAGTGCACCTGGTTAGGTTCAGGCTCACAGTGAGCTCAGTGCACCTGGTTAGGTTCGGGCTCACAGTGAGCTCAGAGCACCTGGTTAGGTTCAGGCTCACAGTGAGCTCAGAGCACCTGGTTAGGTTCAGGCCCACAGTGAGCTCAGTGCACCTGGTTAGGTTCAGGCTCACAGTGAGCTCAGTGCACCTGGTTAGGTTCAGGCCCACAGTGAGCGTGCTCAGTGCACCTGGTTAGGTTCAGGCTCACAGTGAGCTCAGTGCACCTGGTTAGGTTCAGGCTCACAGTGAGCTCAGTGCACCTGGTTAGGTTCAGGCTCACAGTGAGCTCAGTCCACCTGGTTAGGTTCAGGCTCACAGTGAGCTCAGTGCACCTGGTTAGGTTCAGGCTCACAGTGAGCTCAGTGCACCTGGTTAGGTTCAGGCTCACAGTGAGCTCAGTGCACCTGGTTAGATTCAGGCTCACAGTGAGCTCAGAGCACCTGGTTAGGTTCAGGCCCACAGTGAGCTCAGAGCACCTGGTTAGGTTCAGGCCCACAGTGAGCTCAGGGCACCTGGTTAGGTTCAGGCTCACAGTGAGCTAAGAGCACCTGGTTAGGTTCAGGCTCACAGTGAGCTCAGTGCACCTGGTTAGGTTCAGGCCCACAGTGAGCTCAGTGCACCTGGTTAGGTTCAGGCTCACAGTGAGCTCAGTGCACCTGGTTAGGTTCAGGCTCACAGTGAGCTCAGTGCACCTGGTTAGGTTCGGGCTCACAGTGAGCTCAGTGCACCTGGTTAGGTTCGGGCTCACAGTGAGCTCAGTGCACCTGGTTAGGTTCGGGCTCACAGTGAGCTCAGTGCACCTGGTTAGGTTCGGGCTCACAGTGAGCTCAGTGCACCTGGTTAGGTTCGGGCTCACAGTGAGCTCAGGGCACCTGGTTAGGTTCGGGCTCACAGTGAGCTCAGTGCACCTGGTTAGGTTCGGGCTCACAGTGAGCTCAGAGCACCTGGTTAGGTTCAGGCTCACAGTGAGCTCAGAGCACCTGGTTAGGTTCAGGCCCACAGTGAGCTCAGTGCACCTGGTTAGGTTCAGGCCCACAGTGAGCGTGCTCAGTGCACCTGGTTAGGTTCAGGCTCACAGTGAGCTCAGTGCACCTGGTTAGGTTCAGGCTCACAGTGAGCATGCTCAGTGCACCTGGTTAGGTTCGGGCTCACAGTGAGCTCAGTGCACCTGGTTAGGTTCAGGCTCACAGTGAGCTCAGTGCACCTGGTTAGGTTCAGGCTCACAGTGAGCTCAGTGCACCTGGTTAGGTTCAGGCTCACAGTGAGCTCAGTGCACCTGGTTAGGTTCAGGCTCACAGTGAGCTCAGTGCACCTGGTTAGATTCAGGCTCACAGTGAGCTCAGAGCACCTGGTTAGGTTCAGGCTCACAGTGAGCGTGCTCAGTGCACCTGGTTAGGTTCAGGCTCACAGTGAGCTCAGAGCACCTGGTTAGGTTCAGGCCCACAGTGAGCATGCTCAGAGCACCTGGTTAGGTTCAGGCTCACAGTGAGCTCAGAGCACCTGGTTAGGTTCAGGCCCACAGTGAGCTCAGTGCACCTGGTTAGGTTCAGGCTCACAGTGAGCTCAGTGCACCTGGTTAGGTTCAGGCTCACAGTGAGCGTGCTCAGTGCACCTGGTTAGGTTCAGGCTCACAGTGAGCGTGCTCAGTGCACCTGGTTAGGTTCAGGCTCACAGTGAGCTCAGTGCACCTGGTTAGGTTCAGGCTCACAGTGAGCTCAGTGCACCTGGTTAGGTTCAGGCTCACAGTGAGCTCAGTGCACCTGGTTAGGTTCAGGCTCACAGTGAGCTCAGAGCACCTGGTTAGGTTCAGGCCCACAGTGAGCTCAGTGCACCTGGTTAGGTTCAGGCTCACAGTGAGCTAAGAGCACCTGGTTAGGTTCAGGCTCACAGTGAGCTCAGTGCACCTGGTTAGGTTCAGGCTCACAGTGAGCTCAGTGCACCTGGTTAGGTTCAGGCTCACAGTGAGCTCAGTGCACCTGGTTAGGTTCAGGCTCACAGTGAGCTCAGTGCACCTGGTTAGGTTCAGGCCCACAGTGAGCTCACAGCACCTGGTTAGGTTCAGGCTCACAGTGAGCTCAGTGCACCTGGTTAGGTTCAGGCTCACAGTGAGCTCACAGCACCTGGTTAGGTTCAGGCTCACAGTGAGCTAAGAGCACCTGGTTAGGTTCAGGCTCACAGTGAGCATGCTCAGTGCACCTGGTTAGGTTCAGGCTCACAGTGAGCTAAGAGCACCTGGTTAGGTTCAGGCTCACAGTGAGCATGCTCAGTGCACCTGGTTAGGTTCAGGCTCACAGTGAGCATGCTCAGTGCACCTGGTTAGGTTCAGGCTCACAGTGAGCATGCTCAGTGCACCTGGTTAGGTTCAGAATCACAGTGAGCGTGCTCAGTGCACCTGGTTAGGTTCAGGCTCACAGTGAGCTCAGAGCACCTGGTTAGGTTCAGGCTCACAGTGAGCTCAGTGCACCTGGTTAGGTTCAGGCTCACAGTGAGCATGCTCAGAGCACCTGGTTAGGTTCAGGCTCACAGTGAGCTCAGAGCACCTGGTTAGGTTCAGGCTCACAGTGAGCTCAGTGGACCTGGTTAGGTTCAGGCCCACAGTGAGCTCAGTGCACCTGGTTAGGTTCAGGCTCACAGTGAGCTCACAGCACCTGGTTAGGTTCAGGCTCACAGTGAGCGTGCTCAGTGCACCTGGTTAGGTTCAGGCTCACAGTGAGCTCAGTGCACCTGGTTAGGTTCAGGCTCACAGTGAGCTCAGTGCACCTGGTTAGGTTCAGGCTCACAGTGAGCTCAGTGCACCTGGTTAGGTTCAGGCTCACAGTGAGCTCAGTGCACCTGGTTAGGTTCAGGCCCACAGTGAGCTCAGAGCACCTGGTTAGGTTCAGGCTCACAGTGAGCTCAGTGCACCTGGTTAGGTTCAGGCTCACAGTGAGCTCAGTGCACCTGGTTAGGTTCAGGCTCACAGTGAGCTCAGTGCACCTGGTTAGGTTCAGGCTCACAGTGAGCTCAGTGCACCTGGTTAGGTTCAGGCTCACAGTGAGCTCAGTGCACCTGGTTAGGTTCAGGCCCACAGTGAGCTCAGAGCACCTGGTTAGGTTCAGGCTCACAGTGAGCTCAGAGCACCTGGTTAGGTTCAGGCTCACAGTGAGCTCAGTCCACCTGGTTAGGTTCAGGCTCACAGTGAGCGTGCTCAGTGCACCTGGTTAGGTTCAGGCTCACAGTGAGCTCAGTCCACCTGGTTAGGTTCAGGCTCACAGTGAGCTCAGTGCACCTGGTTAGGTTCAGGCTCACAGTGAGCGTGCTCAGTGCACCTGGTTAGGTTCAGGCTCACAGTGAGCTCAGAGCACCTGGTTAGGTTCAGGCTCACAGTGAGCTCAGAGCACCTGGTTAGGTTCAGGCTCACAGTGAGCTAAGAGCACCTGGTCAGGTTCAGGCTCACAGTGAGCGTGCTCAGTGCACCTGGTTAGGTTCAGGCTCACAGTGAGCTCAGAGCACCTGGTTAGGTTCAGGCTCACAGTGAGCTCAGTGCACCTGGTTAGGTTCAGGCTCACAGTGAGCTCAGTGCACCTGGTTAGGTTCAGGCTCACAGTGAGCTCAGTGCACCTGGTTAGGTTCAGGCTCACAGTGAGCTCAGAGCACCTGGTTAGGTTCAGGCTCACAGTGAGCTAAGAGCACCTGGTTAGGTTCAGGCTCACAGTGAGCTCAGTGCACCTGGTTAGGTTCAGGCTCACAGTGAGCTCAGTCCACCTGGTTAGGTTCAGGCTCACAGTGAGCTCAGTGCACCTGGTTAGGTTCAGGCCCACAGTGAGCTCAGTGCACCTGGTTAGGTTCAGGCTCACAGTGAGCTAAGAGCACCTGGTTAGGTTCAGGCTCACAGTGAGCTCAGTGCACCTGGTTAGGTTCAGGCTCACAGTGAGCTCAGTCCACCTGGTTAGGTTCAGGCTCACAGTGAGCTCAGTGCACCTGGTTAGGTTCAGGCTCACAGTGAGCGTGCTCAGTGCACCTGGTTAGGTTCAGGCTCACAGTGAGCTCAGAGCACCTGGTTAGGTTCAGGCTCACAGTGAGCTCAGAGCACCTGGTTAGGTTCAGGCTCACAGTGAGCTAAGAGCACCTGGTCAGGTTCAGGCTCACAGTGAGCTAAGAGCACCTGGTCAGGTTCAGGCTCACAGTGAGCTCAGAGCACCTGGTTAGGTTCAGGCTCACAGTGAGCATGCTCAGTGCACCTGGTTAGGTTCAGGCTCACAGTGAGCTCAGTGCACCTGGTTAGGTTCAGGCTCACAGTGAGCTCAGTGCACCTGGTTAGGTTCAGGCTCACAGTGAGCTCAGAGCACCTGGTTAGGTTCAGGCTCACAGTGAGCTAAGAGCACCTGGTCAGGTTCAGGCTCACAGTGAGCGTGCTCAGTGCACCTGGTTAGGTTCAGGCTCACAGTGAGCTCAGAGCACCTGGTTAGGTTCAGGCTCACAGTGAGCTAAGAGCACCTGGTTAGGTTCAGGCTCACAGTGAGCGTGCTCAGTGCACCCGGTTAGGTTCAGGCTCACAGTGAGCGTGCTCAGTGCACCTGGTTAGGTTCAGGCTCACAGTGAGCTCAGAGCACCTGGTTAGGTTCAGGCTCACAGTGAGCTCAGAGCACCTGGTTAGGTTCAGGCTCACAGTGAGCTCAGTGCACCTGGTTAGGTTCAGGCTCACAGTGAGCTCAGTCCACCTGGTTAGGTTCAGGCTCACAGTGAGCTCAGAGCACCTGGTTAGGTTCAGGCTCACAGTGAGCTCAGAGCACCTGGTTAGGTTCAGGCTCACAGTGAGCGTGCTCAGTGCACCTGGTTAGGTTCAGGCCCACAGTGAGCTCAGTGCACCTGGTTAGGTTCAGGCTCACAGTGAGCTCAGTCCACCTGGTTAGGTTCAGGCTCACAGTGAGCTCAGAGCACCTGGTTAGGTTCAGGCTCACAGTGAGCTCAGTGCACCTGGTTAGGTTCAGGCTCACAGTGAGCGTGCTCAGTGCACCTGGTTAGGTTCAGGCTCACAGTGAGCTCAGTGCACCTGGTTAGGTTCAGGCTCACAGTGAGCTCAGTCCACCTGGTTAGGTTCAGGCTCACAGTGAGCTCAGTGCACCTGGTTAGGTTCAGGCTCACAGTGAGCTCAGAGCACCTGGTTAGGTTCAGGCTCACAGTGAGCTCAGTGCACCTGGTTAGGTTCAGGCTCACAGTGAGCGTGCTCAGTGCACCTGGTTAGGTTCAGGCTCACAGTGAGCTCAGTGCACCTGGTTAGGTTCAGGCTCACAGTGAGCTCAGTGCACCTGGTTAGGTTCAGGCTCACAGTGAGCTCAGTCCACCTGGTTAGGTTCAGGCTCACAGTGAGCTCAGTGCACCTGGTTAGGTTCAGGCCCACAGTGAGCGTGCTCAGTGCACCTGGTTAGGTTCAGGCCCACAGTGAGCTCAGTGCACCTGGTTAGGTTCAGACTCACAGTGAGCTCAGAGCACCTGGTTAGGTTCAGGCCCACAGTGAGCTCAGTCCACCTGATTAGGTTCAGGCTCACAGTGAGCTCAGTGCACCTGGTTAGGTTCAGGCCCACAGTGAGCGTGCTCAGTGCACCTGGTTAGGTTCAGGCTCACAGTGAGCGTGCTCAGTGCACCTGGTTAGGTTCAGGCTCACAGTGAGCGTGCTCAGTGCACCTGGTTAGGTTCAGGCTCACAGTGAGCTCAGTGCACCTGGTTAGGTTCAGGCTCACAGTGAGCTCAGAGCACCTGGTTAGGTTCAGGCTCACAGTGAGCTCAGTGCACCTGGTTAGGTTCAGGCTCACAGTGAGCTCAGTGCACCTGGTTAGGTTCAGGCTCACAGTGAGCTCAGTGCACCTGGTTAGGTTCAGGCCCACAGTGAGCTCAGTGCACCTGGTTAGGTTCAGACTCACAGTGAGCTCAGAGCACCTGGTTAGGTTCAGGCTCACAGTGAGCTCAGTGCACCTGGTTAGGTTCAGGCTCACAGTGAGCTCAGTGCACCTGGTTAGGTTCAGGCTCACAGTGAGCGTGCTCAGTGCACCTGGTTAGGTTCAGGCTCACAGTGAGCGTGCTCAGTGCACCTGGTTAGGTTCAGGCTCACAGTGAGCGTGCTCAGTGCACCTGGTTAGGTTCAGGCTCACAGTGAGCTAAGAGCACCTGGTTAGGTTCAGGCTCACAGTGAGCTCAGAGCACCTGGTTAGGTTCAGGCTCACAGTGAGCTCAGTGCACCTGGTTAGGTTCAGGCTCACAGTGAGCTCAGTGCACCTGGTTAGGTTCAGGCTCACAGTGAGCTCAGTGCACCTGGTTAGGTTCAGGCTCACAGTGAGCTCAGTGCACCTGGTTAGGTTCAGGCTCACAGTGAGCTCAGTGCACCTGGTTAGGTTCAGGCCCACAGTGAGCTCAGTGCACCTGGTTAGGTTCGGGCTCACAGTGAGCTCAGTGCACCTGGTTAGGTTCAGGCCCACAGTGAGCTCAGTGCACCTGGTTAGGTTCAGACTCACAGTGAGCTCAGTGCACCTGGTTAGGTTCAGGCTCACAGTGAGCGTGTTCAGTGCACCTGGTTAGGTTCAGGCTCACAGTGAGCTCAGAGCACCTGGTTAGGTTCAGGCTCACAGTGAGCTCAGTGCACCTGGTTAGGTTCAGGCTCACAGTGAGCTCAGTCCACCTGGTTAGGTTCAGGCTCACAGTGAGCTCAGAGCACCTGGTTAGGTTCAGGCTCACAGTGAGCTCAGTGCACCTGGTTAGGTTCAGGCTCACAGTGAGCGTGCTCAGTGCACCTGGTTAGGTTCAGGCTCACAGTGAGCGTGCTCAGTGCACCTGGTTAGGTTCAGGCTCACAGTGAGCGTGCTCAGTGCACCTGGTTAGGTTCAGGCCCACAGTGAGCTCAGTGCACCTGGTTAGGTTCAGGCTCACAGTGAGCGTGCTCAGTGCACCTGGTTAGGTTCAGGCTCACAGTGAGCTCAGTGCACCTGGTTAGGTTCAGGCTCACAGTGAGCTCAGAGCACCTGGTTAGGTTCAGGCTCACAGTGAGCTCAGAGCACCTGGTTAGGTTCAGGCCCACAGTGAGCATGCTCAGTGCACCTGGTTAGGTTCAGGCTCACAGTGAGCTCAGTGCACCTGGTTAGGTTCAGGCTCACAGTGAGCTCAGTCCACCTGGTTAGGTTCAGGCTCACAGTGAGCTCAGTGCACCTGGTTAGGTTCAGGCTCACAGTGAGCTCAGAGCACCTGGTTAGGTTCAGGCTCACAGTGAGCTCAGTGCACCTGGTTAGGTTCAGGCTCACAGTGAGCGTGCTCAGTGCACCTGGTTAGGTTCAGGCTCACAGTGAGCTCAGTGCACCTGGTTAGGTTCAGGCTCACAGTGAGCTCAGTGCACCTGGTTAGGTTCAGGCTCACAGTGAGCTCAGTCCACCTGGTTAGGTTCAGGCTCACAGTGAGCTCAGTGCACCTGGTTAGGTTCAGGCCCACAGTGAGCGTGCTCAGTGCACCTGGTTAGGTTCAGGCCCACAGTGAGCTCAGTGCACCTGGTTAGGTTCAGACTCACAGTGAGCTCAGAGCACCTGGTTAGGTTCAGGCCCACAGTGAGCTCAGTCCACCTGGTTAGGTTCAGGCTCACAGTGAGCTCAGTGCACCTGGTTAGGTTCAGGCCCACAGTGAGCGTGCTCAGTGCACCTGGTTAGGTTCAGGCTCACAGTGAGCGTGCTCAGTGCACCTGGTTAGGTTCAGGCTCACAGTGAGCGTGCTCAGTGCACCTGGTTAGGTTCAGGCTCACAGTGAGCGTGCTCAGTGCACCTGGTTAGGTTCAGGCTCACAGTGAGCTCAGTGCACCTGGTTAGGTTCAGGCTCACAGTGAGCTCAGTGCACCTGGTTAGGTTCAGGCTCACAGTGAGCTCAGAGCACCTGGTTAGGTTCAGGCTCACAGTGAGCTCAGTGCACCTGGTTAGGTTCAGGCTCACAGTGAGCGTGCTCAGTGCACCTGGTTAGGTTCAGGCTCACAGTGAGCGTGCTCAGTGCACCTGGTTAGGTTCAGGCTCACAGTGAGCTAAGAGCACCTGGTTAGGTTCAGGCTCACAGTGAGCTCAGAGCACCTGGTTAGGTTCAGGCTCACAGTGAGCTCAGAGCACCTGGTTAGGTTCAGGCTCACAGTGAGCTCAGTGCACCTGGTTAGGTTCAGGCTCACAGTGAGCTCAGTGCACCTGGTTAGGTTCAGGCTCACAGTGAGCTCAGAGCACCTGGTTAGGTTCGGGCTTGCTGCAGGTAAATAAAAACAGACGTCGTTGTTTTGCCTTCCAGCTGTGGCAGAAACACTTTATTCCCTTGTTTTTTGTTTTTTTTACAGAAAGCGATCATCACATTTGTTTACTTCATTAACAACAACACACAAACAACATCAGGTCCACCAGAACCACTACAGTACCTCTGTGGTTCTGGTTCAGTACCTGAAGGGTCCTGACACACCGACACCCTTTCAGCCTGTGGAGAAAAACATCTGCACGGGTTCAACAACAGGTCCAGGTCCGGTCCGGTTCACACACAAGAAGCAGAAATGAAAACGACCACAGACTTAATGTTCTCAGAGGTTCTCAGACGTTCTGCAGCTGCAGCCAATCAGATGTCTGGATAAGGGCACATGATCTGTATTTAGTCTTAGTTCAAAACTGGGTCAGAACCTCCTGTTGGGTTCAGCTGGTTCTGATCCGGTCAGCTGTAGTGTTTATCAGCTCCTCCAATCACAGGGCAGGGGGGCTTGTCCAGCTGGGGGGGAGTGGCCCATCACAGAGCAGGGGGCGTGTCCAGCGGGGGGGCGTGGCCCACCGACTCCCTCTTGTAGGTTTTCGGGGGCAGTTTGGGGACACCGTGGCGGGGGGGTACCGGGGGTCCGTCCAGAGGGGGGATGAGGGGTGGCGAGGGTAAGGGCATCTTCCTGGAGGTGGGGGTTATGGGCGGGGGTGGGGGGAGGGGCGGGGAGGAGGACAGGGCTGAGGGGGCGGGGCCAAGAGGCGAGGAGGAGGAGCCTGTGGTGGTGGTCGGGGGGAAGAAGGCCTGAGACAGAAGGTCGCAGCGGGACCGCCCCAGAGGGGGGGGCAGCAGGTGCAGGGGGGAGCTGAGAGGCTCCCGGGGGGGTAACAAGGGGGGGCTCTCAGGGGGGGACGACGAGGACAGCGAGGACGAGTAGCGAGGGGGGAGGAGCTTACAGGTGGGCTGGCGAGGAGGGACAGCAGGTGGGTTCTCAAACTTTGATGTCACCTGAAGGGGGAGGAGCCAAAAGAGAGAAAGAAAAGATCAACAAAAGGTCATGAGGAAGAGGAAGATGAGGAATAAGAAGATGGAGGCGGTACCTTGGAGGGCGAAGACTCTGACGGCGCCGACTCTGGACGTCTGCGAGGAGGAACCGGAGGAGGAACCGGAGCGTCTTCTGAATTCCGACTTAGACTGACCATCGAGGAGACCGAGGAGGACCCTGAGAAAGAACCAGAACCACGGTCAGAACTAGAACCAGGGTCAGAACCAGAACCAGAATCAGGGTTAGAACCAGAACCAGAACCAGGACCACGGTCAGAACAGTCTTTACAGATTCTTTACAGAACCGGCTCAGATCCGGGTTGGTTTTCACCACAGAACCGGGTCAGATCTGGGTTGGTTTTCACCGCAGAACCGGCTCAGATCTGGGTTGGTTGGACCTCCGGTTTACCTCCTCCTACCAGATTGAAGCTGAAAGCCTGAACGGAACTAGTTTGTTTCCAGGAGGTGGTTCTGATTGAGCCATGGATCAGCTGGAGATGGTAAAGCTGGTGAGATGCCCAAATACAACTGAACTGGTACCAGAACCTGCAAGAACCTGCAAGAACCAGGCTTTCTACAAACTGGCCCAATGACTCTGAGGTGAGGAAACACTAAAAGGAACTCCGACCAACATGAGATTTATGTCCTATCAGGTCAAATGTCTCCGTGCATTCTGGAGTCAGCTGACTGTGGGAAATAAACTGCGTTTGCTTTAAACTATCCTCCATATTCAGTGTTTTATGTCCTTCACACACACCGGGGACAATAACTCAGTGGGTTAGGGTTAAGCCCCGCCTCCCGCTGTCACCTGTCCAAGGTGGGACGAGTTCAAGCCCAAAATGCTCATCTGGGATGTTTACAGGGATATTTGAACATAACCAGGGTTTCCGGGACCTCCTCAGAGACACAAAGACCTGGAGGACTCAGAACTTTCTGCTTCTAAACTCAAACTGAAGTCGTTATCTTTGGACCTGAAACTGTCTGGTTCTATAGTTACTCTGGATGGTATTAGTTTTTGGCCTGTTTGGGAGGCAGAGCCTTCAGTTATCAGGCCCCTCTCTGTGGAACCAGCTGCCAGTTTGGGAGGCAGAGCCTTCAGTTATCAGGCCCCTCTCTGTGGAACCAGGTACTATAAATACAATCAGTGAAAATCAGTTGGTGAATCCCCTCCAGTCAGTTTTCATAATCAGTGGCGGGTCTAATGTAAACATCCCAGAATGCATTGGGCTCGTAACATCATGGCTGAAGCCATAATTCCAAATGGGTAGCAAACTGATGAGTTTTAAATAAATGTATTGAATGTGTTTGAGCCTGATATTATTTTAGGTGGAGGTCATTAAAAGCTTTTTATTAGTCGGTTTTCCTTTTAACACATTGATCACACAAACTGAGCTGTCAGCTGATGGTTTCCATGGAGACAGACTGTTACTATAGATATGATGTGAGGCACAGGTGGGACACATTGATCCGTGTGGTCAGTCAGATTTCATATCAGTGCTGGGCGGAACCACCTTTGTCACTATTTGTTGTTCACTAACTAATTCCCTTCTTAGGTTTACGGTCAGAGGAGGTTTAACACCTTTAAATCCTGTAATAGATTTAGGAAATAAAAATAAATGGATCAGTTGATATCGATCTATCCAAAAATGTTTATTTGTCCTCCGTTAATAGCCACCTCACCGTGGTGGTGGCCATTGGCCCCAGGTGGGTTCTACCAAGGCAAAACAGTTCAACCATATGATCAAGAAACCAAGGTACCCAGGTATCTTGGACAGGTGAGGAATATCAGGGCCTCATCAGGCCTGGGGGAGAGGCTGGATCTATGTCGATGGGAGTCTGCACTGAACAAGCTGCATGTGGGACCACACTCCTGTGGGACTACACTCCTGTGGGACTACACTCCTGTGGGACCACCCTCCTGTGGGACCACCCTCCTGTGGGACTACACTCCTGTGGGACTACACTCCTGTGGGACCACCCTCCTGTGGGACCACCCTCCTGTGGGACTAAACTCCTGTGGGACCACCTTCCTGTGGGACCACACTCCTGTGGGACTACACTCCTGTGGGACCACCTTCCTGTGGGACTACACTCCTGTGGGACCACCCTCCTGTGGGACTACACTCCTGTGTGACCACCCTCCTGTGGGACCACCCTCCTGTGGGACTACCCTCCTGTGAGACCACCCTCCTGTGGGACCACCCTCCTGTGGGACTACCCTCCTTTGGGACCACCCTCCTGTGGGACTACCCTCCTTTGGGACCACCCTCCTTTGGGACCACCCTCCTGTGGGACTACCCTCCTTTGGGACCACCCTCCTGTGGGACTACCCTCCTTTGGGACCACCCTCCTGTGGGACCACCCTCCTGTGGGACTACACTCCTGTGAGACTACCCTCCTGTGAGACTACCCTGTTGTGGGACCACCCTCCTGTAGGACTACACTCCTGTGAGACCACCCTCCTGTGGGACCACATTCCTGTGGGACTACCCTCCTGTGGGACTACACTCCTGTGAGACTACCCTCCTGTGGGACCACCCTCCTGTGGGACCACACTCCTGTGGGACTACCCTCCTGTGGGACCACCCTCCTGTGGGACTACCCTCCTGTGGGACCACCCTCCTGTGGGACTACACTCCTGTGGGACCACCCTCCTGTGGGACCACCCTCCTGTGGGACTACCCTCCTGTGAGACCACCCTCCTGTGGGACCACCCTTCTGTGGGACTACCCTCCTGTGGGACCACCCTCCTTTGGGACTACCCTCCTTTGGGACCACCCTCCTTTGGGACCACCCTCCTGTGGGACCACCCTCCTTTGGGACTACCCTCCTTTGGGACCACCCTCCTTTGGGACCACCCTCCTGTGGGACCACACTCCTGTGGGACTACCCTCCTGTGGGACCACCCTCCTGTGGGACCACCCTCCTGTGGGACTACCCTCCTGTGGGACCACCCTCCTGTGGGACTACACTCCTGTGGGACTACCCTCCTGTGGGACCACACTCCTGTGGGACTACACTCCTGTGAGACCACCCTCCTGTGGGACTACACTCCTGTGAGACCACCCTGTTGTGGGACCACCCTCCTGTAGGACTACACTCCTGTGAGACCACCCTCCTGTGGGACCACATTCCTGTGGGACTACCCTCCTGTGGGACTAGACTCCTGTGAGACTACCCTCCTGTGGGACCACCCTCCTGTGGGACCACATTCCTGTGGGACTACCCTCCTGTGGGACTACCCTCCTGTGGGACCACCCTCCTGTGGGACCACCCTCCTGTGGGACCACCATCCTTTGGGACCACCCTCCTGTGGGACCACGCTCCTTTGGGACCACCCTCCTGTGGGACCACCCTCCTGTTGGACCACCATCCTTTGGGACCACCCTCCTGTGGGACCACGCTCCTTTGGGACCACCCTCCTGTTGGACCACCATCCTTTGGGACCACCCTCCTGTGGGACCAACCTCCTGTGGGACTACCCTCCTGTGAGACCACCCTCCTGTGAGACCACCCTCCTGTGGGACCACCCTCCTGTGAGACCACCCTCCTGTGGGACCACGCTCCTTTGGGACCACCCTCCTGTGGGACTACCCTCCTGTGGGACCACCCTCCTGTGGGACCACATTCCTGTGGGACTACCCTCCTGTGGGACCACCCTCCTGTGGGACCACATTCCTGTGGGACTACCCTCCTGTGGGACTACACTCCTGTGGGACCACGCTCCTGTGGGACCACCCTCCTGTGGGACCACACTCCTGTGAGACCACCCTCCTGTGGGACCACCCTCCTGTGGGACCACGCTCCTTTGGGACCACCCTCCTGTGGGACCACCCTCCTGTTGGACCACCCTCCTTTGGGACCACCCTCCTGTGGGACCACGCTCCTTTGGGATCACCCTCCTGTGGGACCACCCTCCTGTGGGACTACCCTCCTTTGGGACCACGCTCCTTTGGGACCACCCTCCTGTGGGACCACCCTCCTATTGGACCACCATCCTTTGGGACCACCCTCCTGTGGGACCACGCTCCTTTGGGACCACCCTCCTGTGGGACCACCCTCCTGTTGGACCACCATCCTTTGGGACCACCCTCCTGTGGGACCAACCTCCTGTGGGACTACACTCCTGTGGGACTACCCTCCTGTGAGACCACCCTCCTGTGAGACCACCCTCCTGTGGGACCACACTCCTGTGAGACCACCCTCCTGTGAGACCACCCTCTTGTGGGACTACACTCCTGTGGGACTATCCTCCTGTGAGACCACCGTCCTGTGGGACCACCCTCCTGTGGGACTACACTCCTGTGAGACTACACTCCTGTGGGACTACACTCCTGTGGGACCACATTCCTGTGGGACCACCCTCCTGTGGGACTACACTCCTGTGAGACCACCCTCCTGTGGGACTACACTCCTGTGAGACTACCCTGTCGTGGGACCACCCTCCTGTAGGACTACACTCCTGTGAGACCACCCTCCTGTGGGACCACATTCCTGTGGGACTACCCTCCTGTGGGACTACACTCCTGTGAGACTACCCTCCTGTGGGACCAGCCTCCTGTGGGACCACACTCCTGTGGGACTACCCTCCAGTGGGACCACATTCCTGTGGGACCACACTCCTGTGGGACCACCCTCCTGTGGGACTACACTCCTGTGGGACCACATTCCTGTGGGACCACCCTCCTGTGGGACCACCCTCCTGTGGGACCACCCTCCTGTGGGACCACGCTCCTTTGGGATCACCCTCCTGTGGGACCACCCTCCTGTGGGACTACCCTCCTTTGGGACCACGCTCCTTTGGGACCACCCTCCTGTGGGACCACCCTCCTATTGGACCACCATCCTTTGGGACCACCCTCCTGTGGGACCACGCTCCTTTGGGACCACCCTCCTGTGGGACCACCCTCCTGTTGGACCACCATCCTTTGGGACCACCCTCCTGTGGGACCAACCTCCTGTGGGACTACACTCCTGTGGGACTACCCTCCTGTGAGACCACCCTCCTGTGAGACCACCCTCCTGTGGGACCACACTCCTGTGAGACCACCCTCCTGTGAGACCACCCTCTTGTGGGACTACACTCCTGTGGGACTACCCTCCTGTGAGACCACCGTCCTGTGGGACCACCCTCCTGTGGGACTACACTCCTGTGAGACTACACTCCTGTGGGACTACACTCCTGTGGGACCACATTCCTGTGGGACCACCCTCCTGTGGGACTACACTCCTGTGAGACCACCCTCCTGTGGGACTACACTCCTGTGAGACTACCCTGTCGTGGGACCACCCTCCTGTAGGACTACACTCCTGTGAGACCACCCTCCTGTGGGACCACATTCCTGTGGGACTACCCTCCTGTGGGACTACACTCCTGTGAGACTACCCTCCTGTGGGACCAGCCTCCTGTGGGACCACACTCCTGTGGGACTACCCTCCAGTGGGACCACATTCCTGTGGGACCACACTCCTGTGGGACCACCCTCCTGTGGGACTACACTCCTGTGGGACCACATTCCTGTGGGACCACCCTCCTGTGGGACCACCCTCCTGTGGGACTACCCTCCTGTGGGACCACCCTCCTGTGGGACTACACTCCTGTGGGACTACACTCCTGTGGGACCACCCTCCTGTGGGACTACACTCCTGTGGGACCACCCTCCTGTGGGACCACCCTCCTGTGGGACTACCCTCCTGTGAGACCACCCTCCTGTGGGACTACCCTCCTGTGGGACTACCCTCCTTTGGGACCACCCTCCTGTGGGACCACACTCCTGTGGGACCACACTCCTGTGAGACCACCCTCCTGTGGGACTACACTCCTGTGAGACCACCCTGTTGTGGGACCACCCTCCTGTAGGACTACACTCCTGTGAGACCACCCTCCTGTGGGACCACATTCCTGTGGGACTACCCTCCTGTTGGACTAGACTCCTGTGAGACTACTCTCCTGTGGGACCACCCTCCTGTGGGACCACATTCCTGTGGGACTACCCTCCTGTGGGACCACATTCCTGTGGGACCACCCTCCTGTGGGACTACACTCCTGTGGGACCACCCTCCTGTGGGACCACCCTCCTGTGGGACTACACTCCTGTGGGACTACCCTCCTGTGAGACCACCCTCCTGTGGGACCACGCTCCTTTGGGACCACCCTCCTGTGGGACTACACTCCTGTGGGACTACCCTCCTGTGGGACCACCCTCCTGTGGGACCACATTCTTGTGGGACTACCCTCCTGTGGGACCACCCTCCTGTGGGACCACATTCCTGTGGGACTACCCTCCTGTGGGACCACCCTCCTGTGGGACCACATTCCTGTGGGACTACCCTCCTGTGAGACCACCCTCCTGTGAGACCACCCTCCTGTGGGACCACCCTCCTGTAGGACTACACTCCTGTGAGACCACCCTCCTGTGGGACCAACCTCCTGTGGGACCAACCTCCTGTGGGACTACACTCCTGTGGGACTACCCTCCTTTGGGACCACCCTCCTGTGGGACCACCCTCCTGTTGGACCACCATCCTTTGGGACCACCCTCCTGTGGGACCAACCTCCTGTGGGACTACACTCCTGTGGGACTACCCTCCTGTGAGACCACCCTCCTGTGAGACCACCCTCTTGTGGGACTACACTCCTGTGGGACTACCCTCCTGTGAGACCACCCTCCTGTGGGACCACCCTCCTGTGGGACTACACTCCTGTGGGACCACCCTCCTGTGGGACCACCCTCCTGTGGGACTACCCTCCTGTGAGACCACCCTCCTGTGGGACTACCCTCCTGTGGGACTACCCTCCTTTGGGACCACCCTCCTGTGGGACCACACTCCTGTGGGACCACACTCCTGTGAGACCACCCTCCTGTGGGACTACACTCCTGTGAGACCACCCTGTTGTGGGACCACCCTCCTGTAGGACTACACTCCTGTGAGACCACCCTCCTGTGGGACCACATTCCTGTGGGACTACCCTCCTGTTGGACTAGACTCCTGTGAGACTACTCTCCTGTGGGACCACCCTCCTGTGGGACCACATTCCTGTGGGACTACCCTCCTGTGGGACCACATTCCTGTGGGACCACCCTCCTGTGGGACTACACTCCTGTGGGACCACCCTCCTGTGGGACCACCCTCCTGTGGGACTACACTCCTGTGGGACTACCCTCCTGTGAGACCACCCTCCTGTGGGACCACGCTCCTTTGGGACCACCCTCCTGTGGGACTACACTCCTGTGGGACTACCCTCCTGTGGGACCACCCTCCTGTGGGACCACATTCTTGTGGGACTACCCTCCTGTGGGACCACCCTCCTGTGGGACCACATTCCTGTGGGACTACCCTCCTGTGGGACCACCCTCCTGTGGGACCACATTCCTGTGGGACTACCCTCCTGTGAGACCACCCTCCTGTGAGACCACCCTCCTGTGGGACCACCCTCCTGTAGGACTACACTCCTGTGAGACCACCCTCCTGTGGGACCAACCTCCTGTGGGACCAACCTCCTGTGGGACTACACTCCTGTGGGACTACCCTCCTTTGGGACCACCCTCCTGTGGGACCACCCTCCTGTTGGACCACCATCCTTTGGGACCACCCTCCTGTGGGACCAACCTCCTGTGGGACTACACTCCTGTGGGACTACCCTCCTGTGAGACCACCCTCCTGTGAGACCACCCTCTTGTGGGACTACACTCCTGTGGGACTACCCTCCTGTGAGACCACCCTCCTGTGGGACCACCCTCCTGTGGGACTACACTCCTGTGGGACTACACTCCTGTGGGACCACATTCCTGTGGGACCACCCTCCTGTGGGACCACACTCCTGAGGGACCACCCTCCTGTGGTACTACCCTCCTGTGGGACTACCCTCCTGTGGGACCACCCTCCTGTGGGACCACATTCCTGTGGGACTACCCTCCTGTGGGACCACCCTCCTGTGAGACTACCCTCCTGTGGGACCACCCTCCTGTGGGACCACATTCCTGTGGGACCACCCTCCTGTGGGACCACGCTCCTTTGGGACCACCCTCCTGTTGGACCACCATCCTTTGGGACCACCCTCCTGTGGGACCACCCTCCTGTGAGACCACCCTCCTGTGAGACCACCCTCCTGTGGGACCACCCTCCTGTGAGACCACCCTCCTGTGGGACCACGCTCCTTTGGGACCACCCTCCTGTGGGACTACCCTCCTGTGGGACCACCCTCCTGTGGGACCACATTCCTGTGGGACTACCCTCCTGTGGGACCACCCTCCTGTGGGACCACATTCCTGTGGGACTACCCTCCTGTGGGACTACACTCCTGTGGGACCACGCTCCTGTGGGACCACCCTCCTGTGGGACCACACTCCTGTGAGACCACCCTCCTGTGGGACCACCCTCCTGTGGGACCACGCTCCTTTGGGACCACCCTCCTGTGGGACCACCCTCCTGTTGGACCACCCTCCTTTGGGACCACCCTCCTGTGGGACCACGCTCCTTTGGGATCACCCTCCTGTGGGACCACCCTCCTGTGGGACCACCCTCCTTTGGGACCACCCTCCTTTGGGACCACCCTCCTTTGGGACCACCCTCCTGTGGGACCACCCTCCTTTGGGACCACCCTCCTGTGGGACCACCCTCCTATTGGACCACCATCCTTTGGGACCACCCTCCTGTGGGACCACGCTCCTTTGGGACCACCCTCCTGTGGGACCACCCTCCTGTTGGACCACCATCCTTTGGGACCACCCTCCTGTGGGACCAACCTCCTGTGAGACCACCCTCCTGTGAGACCACCCTCTTGTGGGACTACACTCCTGTGGGACTACCCTCCTGTGAGACCACCGTCCTGTGGGACCACCCTCCTGTGGGACTACACTCCTGTGAGACTACACTCCTGTGGGACTACACTCCTGTGGGACCACATTCCTGTGGGACCACCCTCCTGTGGGACTACACTCCTGTGAGACCACCCTCCTGTGGGACTACACTCCTGTGAGACTACCCTGTCGTGGGACCACCCTCCTGTAGGACTACACTCCTGTGAGACCACCCTCCTGTGGGACCACATTCCTGTGGGACTACCCTCCTGTGGGACTACACTCCTGTGAGACTACCCTCCTGTGGGACCAGCCTCCTGTGGGACCACACTCCTGTGGGACTACCCTCCTGTGGGACCACATTCCTGTGGGACCACCCTCCTGTGGGACTACACTCCTGTGGGACCACATTCCTGTGGGACCACCCTCCTGTGGGACCACCCTCCTGTGGGACTACCCTCCTGTGGGACCACCCTCCTGTGGGACTACACTCCTGTGGGACTACACTCCTGTGGGACCACCCTCCTGTGGGACTACACTCCTGTGGGACCACCCTCCTGTGGGACCACCCTCCTGTGGGACTACCCTCCTGTGAGACCACCCTCCTGTGGGACTACCCTCCTGTGGGACTACCCTCCTTTGGGACCACCCTCCTGTGGGACCACACTCCTGTGGGACCACACTCCTGTGAGACCACCCTCCTGTGGGACTACACTCCTGTGAGACCACCCTGTTGTGGGACCACCCTCCTGTAGGACTACACTCCTGTGAGACCACCCTCCTGTGGGACCACATTCCTGTGGGACTACCCTCCTGTTGGACTAGACTCCTGTGAGACTACCCTCCTGTGGGACCACCCTCCTGTGGGACCACATTCCTGTGGGACTACCCTCCTGTGGGACCACATTCCTGTGGGACCACACTCCTGTGGGACCACCCTCCTGTGGGACCACCCTCCTGTGGGACCACGCTCCTTTGGGACCACCCTCCTGTGGGACTACCCTCCTGTGAGACCACCCTCCTGTGGGACCACGCTCCTTTGGGACCACCCTCCTGTGGGACTACACTCCTGTGGGACTACCCTCCTGTGGGACCACCCTCCTGTGGGACCACATTCTTGTGGGACTACCCTCCTGTGGGACCACCCTCCTGTGGGACCACATTCCTGTGGGACTACCCTCCTGTGGGACCACCCTCCTGTGGGACCACATTCCTGTGGGACTACCCTCCTGTGAGACCACCCTCCTGTGAGACCACCCTCCTGTGGGACCACCCTCCTGTAGGACTACACTCCTGTGAGACCACCCTCCTGTGGGACCAACCTCCTGTGGGACCAACCTCCTGTGGGACTACACTCCTGTGGGACTACCCTCCTTTGGGACCACCCTCCTGTGGGACCACCCTCCTGTTGGACCACCATCCTTTGGGACCACCCTCCTGTGGGACCAACCTCCTGTGGGACTACACTCCTGTGGGACTACCCTCCTGTGAGACCACCCTCCTGTGAGACCACCCTCTTGTGGGACTACACTCCTGTGGGACTACCCTCCTGTGAGACCACCCTCCTGTGGGACCACCCTCCTGTGGGACTACACTCCTGTGGGACTACCCTCCTGTGAGACTACCCTCCTGTGGGACCACCCTCCTGTGGGACCACCCTCCTGTGAGACCACCCTCCTGTGGGACCACCCTCCTGTGGGACTACACTCCTGTGGGACTACCCTCCTGTGAGACTACCCTCCTGTGGGACCACCCTCCTGTGGGACCACCCTCCTGTGGGACTACACTCCTGTGGGACTACCCTCCTGTGAGACTACGCTCCTGTGGGACCACCCTCCTGTGGGACTACACTCCTGTGAGACTACCCTCCTGTGGGACCACATTCCTGTGGGACCACCCTCCTGTGGGACTACCCTCCTGTGAGACCACCCTCCTGTGGGACCACCCTCCTGTGGGACCACCCTCCTGTGGGACCACCCTTCTGGTCCATACAACAGCAGCGAGCTGCTAAGAACACTGATGCAGCTAACATTTGTGCTAAGCTACCCAAATGCAGCTAACATTCCCCTGCTTAATCTTTGTGCTAAGCTAACGAAATGCAGCTAACATTCCCCTGCTTAATCTTTGTGCTAAGCTAACGAAATGCAGCTAACATTCCCCTGCTTAATCTTTGTGCTAAGCTAACCAAATGGAGCTAACATTCCCCTGCTTAAGGGCGGTTTATGGTCGGAAACCAGGTCGTCTGCGTGTGTCGCAGTTAACGCAGATATGCCCCCCCCCCTTCCGCAGACACTCTGGTGCACCTCCCCAAAATTGTAACTGACCGCAGACAGTGCCGCAGATATCGTCGCAGGGAGGAGAGAAAGGAGACCTCTGATTGGTCAACTCTACATCCGCTCTACACTAACCGTGACGCTTCTTTCGCCTCTGCCAGCTCCAGTAGTAGCAATATTTCTTCTATTTCTAGATCGATCAGCTGCATCTCAATCAAAGTGCGCATTCGTCCAGTCGCCATTGTTGTTGAATGACCTCCGTAACCGGAAGAGAAACACGCCACCCACCACACCCACAATCCTAGCTTGTTCGTGATTGTCCCTCTTGCGTTGTGGCGTGGGATTAACACAGCGCAGACCGCGCTTCAAAATTGGGCATAAATCAAAAATAACTGCGTCATACCTGCGACACACTGCTGCGAGAGTATACACGGCCCTTAAGTCTTTGTGCTAAGCTAACCAAATGCAGCTAACATTCCCCTGCTTAGTCTTTGTGCTAAACTAATCAAATAAATCAGTCAATAAATCAGATATTTATTTTCCCATTTATTCCTAACTCTGTTTACATCTTTTAAGTTAAACAGATGAGCTCGTGTCATGTTTAACGTTCCATAATGACTCATTCAGGTTGTTTGGTTTAAAATGGCGGAGGTGCAGCAGGTGTGACCGGAGCAGCCACACCTCAGCGCCTCGTCTTCATCGTCTTCCTCCCTAAACTCCCTGGATAATCGGCAGTTCCCAGCATGCCGTTCAGTTCCAGCTCCCAGCTGACGGATGGTTCCCCGCCCAGCTCTGACTAACACTCAGACAGGTGAACATGAGTACGGAGAGTCGGAAGGGTCATACTAACGTGGGCCGTGAGGCAGAGAGACAACAGCAAAGATGCTGTCGCAGGCTGCAGAGTGAAGAGGAGAAACACTGTGAGAGGAAGGTTAGAGCAGCGAGGGGGCGGAGCCTGTCCTAGGGGGTCAGGAGGAGGGGGCGGAGCTAACCAAATGGAGCTAACATTCCCCTGCTTAGGCCCAATCCCAATTCACCCCTTGGCCCTTCCCCTTAGCCCTACCCCTCCGTTGTAGCCCTTCAAACGGAGGGCTTCGGCCAGGCAGACTCCGTTTGAAGGGGTATGATATATTTCCCAGAGTACAACGCGACTACCGGGAGAACGCGAGTCTTTTTAAAAATTCACCACACAAATGTAACTTCTTCTATCTTTTTGCCATAATTTAACTGTTTTAACCGTTTTAGGTTGTGATAACTGGTGTATTGTGTGAGTTTAACATGGTGGCAATGTGTAGTTGTTTTCTGCTATAAACGCACATGGGAAAAGTCGCTATTTTACATGGAGTAATCGGTCAATGCATGTGAAGGTGCTGCGAAAGAGTTGTCGTTTTTTAAATTGTAACACGAGTATTTACAAGCAATGTAGTTGGTTAACCATAGAGAAGTTCTCTTTGAGTGACATGAGCGTCATTTCGCTCCCTATTATCACAAGTATTCATATACGTGACTGATTCACAGGGACTCAAGCACAAACAAAGAGCCTGATCAGGTTTAGCGCCGAAAACGAAGATCTGTTTCTAAAGTCATCCCCATCCCCAAAAAGACCAATCCCATAATGGATTACCTGATACAGGAGAGCCTGAAGGAGCAGAAGCGCCACGAGCAGAACACGGAGCGCTTTTTAGCTCTGTTTGAGCGCATGATAGACAAACTTTACGGTGAGTTGATGCGCCATGGACCTATTGTACACACAGCCACCACTACCGCATTCTGAAACACCTTTTTTTATTTTTTAACAATGGATGAAAGTGCATGCTATAATGTCATGTTGTGTCTTGTTCCCCCAGAACATCACTGAGCCCATCACCTCCGATGCGCCATGCACCTCCGCTGTTCCTGCTCCGGTCATCTCGTTCTTGATGATTGCACTGTTGCCCGTTTATATTCATACTGTTTATATTCATACTGTTTATATTCTTACTGTTTATTGTCCATATTTGCACCACACACTTTACAGCAGACACTTTAAGCTGTTATTTCTGAAAACAAGCTGCCTTACCAGTCTGTCATGTGAGCCTAATAAAAGAAATTAAGGACAAAAGGTTTGTGAGTATGATTATCACATCAACATCATATGAACGACTGGAACGGATATTGGTATGAAGAGATTTATTATACAAGGGATAACATAAAAATTGGGGTACATGTTGTGGTCCAATGGGCAATAATTTGTAGGATGACCCGTCTGCTGGAAAGAAAAACATGGAAAGATCAGGCTTTCATCCTCCCAAACCAACACATTGATAGCACACACAATGCAGTGCATTTATTTATGTCATCAAATCTGAACCTGGTACAAAGAAACCGCTTCAAAAACGCATGAGCTGCATGTTTATTCCAAACGGAACGAGGCGAGTAACAAAGGCTAAACGTTAGCTTATGCTTTCAGCTAGGTTAGCCAGGTTAGGATACTACTCCAGTCAATAAATCAGCAAATCCAACGAGACAAGCAAATTGTTTCTATATTACACGATATCACAAATGTACAGTTAGAAGCACTTTCAAACACACACACACACAATCATTTTCACACGCCAGCTCTGGAAGCTACCAGCTGCTCACTCACACGCGTTATTTGCATTAATTTCTTACTCTACATACCGTAACAAGATCCAGCAATGCTCTCAGATGTCGAAGACGCCTTCGCCTGATGGCACTCCGTCGATTCGACGCAGATATTTCTAAAAATATCCGAATAGCCCAGGACAGCGCGAACACCACAGCAGCAGGCATGTTTGTTTACTTCTGGCTAAAGCTGTCGCTTTTGGTTACGTAACAACTGACGGAGCGGACTTATTACGTTCGTGAGTGTGAAGTGCTGTCCCAATTCGAAGGGGTGACATTCCTAGCCCTTCGCCTACCCCTACGTTTGAAGGGGCGAGGGGTAGGGGCGAGGGGTAGGCGAAGGGGTAGAAAATAGAATTGGGATTGGGCTTTAGTCTTTGTGCTAAGCTAACCAAATGGAGCTAACATTCCCCTGCTTAGTCTTTGTGCTAAGCTAACCAAATGGAGCTAACATTCCCCTGCTTAGTCTTTGTGCTAAGCTAACCAAATGGAGCTAACATTCCCCTGCTTAGTCTTTGTGCTAAGCTAACCAAATGGAGCTAACATTCCCCTGCTTAGTCTTTGTGCTAAGCTAACCAAATGGAGCTAACATTCCCCTGCTTAGTCTTTGTGCTAAGCTAACCAAATGGAGCTAACATTCCCCTTCTTAGTCTTTGTGCTAAGCTAACCAAATGGAGCTAACATTCCCCTTCTTAGTCTTTGTGCTAAGCTAACCAAATGCAGCTAACATTTGTGCTAAGCTAACCAAATAAATCAGTCATGTGATCTGTCAGTGGGCGGAGTCAGAGTCATTTACAGGTCAGTGAATGGGATAACTCGCAGTTACCGGTCAGAATTATAGTTACTGGTTGGTCGGTTACTGGTCGGTTACAGTTACTGGTCGGTTACAGGTCGTACTGATCGGTTACTGGTCGGTTACAGTTACTGGTCAGTTACAGGTCAGTTACATTAACGGGTCGGTTAGTGGTTATTGAGCAGGTCTTACTTGAATGGAAGGGGCTGCTTGGACCCTGTGGCGAGTCGAACACGCTGCCTACATCTGTGGAGCTGGAGGCGGCGGAGGCAGGGGGCGGAGTCAGGGGAGTGCGAGGAGAGTTGGGGGCCGAGACTGCCCCGACTTCGGCCTCGGTGTCAGGAATGCAGCTGTAGCTGATCTTCCTGGGCTCGTTCTGCAGAGGTGTCGGGTGCCGCAGTGTGCCGGGCCTGGCTGATGTGGGCCGGATCCCCGGGGACTTCAGAGGACAGGTGTACTTCTTTGCCTGGACCGGGGACGAAGACACGTTATGAACAGTTTCAGCTCCTCACAGAAGACACACTCAGGGGTCACTGTGGCCATACTTACAAACCGAGGTAAGGATCGGGTGTTTCGAGGCTCGATCTCCAAAGACTTGTTGAAGAGATAATCAGCAAAGTCCTTCTCTGACAGGTCCTCCATCGGGTTCAGGTTCTCAAAGAACTTCTGCTCCACAAACACAGAAAACATCCAGCGTGAAGCGAGGTTAAAGTGAGTGTCAGTTAGAGCTCGTACCGGTCGGTTACTGATCAGTAACTGATTGGTTACTGATCGGTTACTGGTCAGTTACAGTTACCGGTCAGTTACAGTTACTGGTCAGTTTCAGTTACCGGTCAGTTACAGTTACTGGTCAGTTTCAGTTACCGGTCAGTTTCAGTTACTGGTCAGTTTCAGTTACTGGTCAGTTACAGTTACAGGTCAGTTACAGTTACCGGTCAGTTTCAGTTACTGGTCAGTTACAGTTACTGGTCAGTTTCAGTTACCGGTCAGTTACAGTTACAGGTCAGTTACAGTTACCGGTCAGTTACAGTTACTGGTCAGTTACAGTTACCGGTCAGTTTCAGTTACTGGTCAGTTTCAGTTACAGGTCAGTTACAGTTACTGGTCAGTTTCAGTTACCGGTCAGTTTCAGTTACTGGTCAGTTTCAGTTACCGGTCAGTTTCAGTTACTGGTCAGTTTCAGTTACTGGTCAGTTTCAGTTACCGGTCAGTTAAAGTTACCGGTCAGTTACAGTTACTGGTCAGTTACAGTTACCGGTCAGTTACAGTTACTGGTCAGTTTCAGTTACCGGTCAGTTTCAGTTACTGGTCAGTTTCAGTTACTGGTCAGTTACAGTTACAGGTCAGTTACAGTTACCGGTCAGTTTCAGTTACTGGTCAGTTACAGTTACTGGTCAGTTTCAGTTACCGGTCAGTTACAGTTACAGGTCAGTTACAGTTACCGGTCAGTTACAGTTACTGGTCAGTTACAGTTACCGGTCAGTTACAGTTACAGGTCGTACCGGTCAGTTTCAGTTACTGGTCAGTTACAGTTACTGGTCAGTTACAGTTACCGGTCAGTTACAGTTACCGGTCAGTTTCAGTTACTGGTCAGTTACAGTTACCGGTCAGTTTCAGTTACTGGTCAGTTACAGTTACAGGTCAGTTACAGTTACCGGTCAGTTACAGTTACTGGTCAGTTACAGTTACCGGTCAGTTACAGTTACAGGTCGTACCGGTCAGTTTCAGTTACTGGTCAGTTACAGTTACTGGTCAGTTACAGTTACCGGTCAGTTACAGTTACCGGTCAGTTACAGTTACTGGTCAGTTACAGTTACCGGTCAGTTACAGTTACAGGTCGTACCGGTCAGTTACAGTTACCGGTCAGTTACAGTTACCGGTCAGTTACAGTTACCGGTCAGTTACAGTTACTGGTCAGTTACAGTTACCGGTCAGTTACAGTTACCGGTCAGTTACAGTTACCGGTCAGTTACAGTTACTGGTCAGTTTCAGTTACCGGTCAGTTTCAGTTACCGGTCAGTTACAGTTACAGGTCAGTTACAGTTACCGGTCAGTTACAGTTACCGGTCAGTTACAGTTACCGGTCAGGTACAGTTACTGGTCAGTTACAGTTACCGGTCAGTTACAGTTACTGGTCGTACCGGTCAGTTACAGTTACTGGTCAGTTACAGTTACTGGTCAGTTACAGTTACAGGTCAGTTACAGTTACTGGTCGTACCGGTCAGTTACAGTTACTGGTCAGTTTCAGTTACTGGTCAGTTACAGTTACTGGTCGTACCGGTCAGTTACAGTTACCGGTCAGTTTCAGTTACTGGTCAGTTACAGTTACTGGTCTGTTACAGTTACTGGTCGTACCGGTCAGTTACAGTTACTGGTCAGTTACAGTTACTGGTCGTACCGGTCAGTTACAGTTACTGGTCAGTTTCAGTTACTGGTCAGTTACAGTTACTGGTCAGTTACAGTTACTGGTCAGTTACAGTTACTGGTCAGTTTCAGTTACCGGTCAGTTACAGTTACTGGTCAGTTACAGTTACTGGTCAGTTACAGTTACCGGTCAGTTACAGTTACTGGTCAGTTACAGTTACTGGTCAGTTACAGTTACCGGTCAGTTACAGTTACTGGTCAGTTACAGTTACTGGTCAGTTACAGTTACCGGTCAGTTACAGTTACTGGTCAGTTACAGTTACCGGTCAGTTTCAGTTACTGGTCAGTTTCAGTTACTGGTCAGTTTCAGTTACTGGTCAGTTACAGTTACTGGTCAGTTTCAGTTACCGGTCAGTTACAGTTACTGGTCAGTTACAGTTACTGGTCAGTTTCAGTTACCGGTCAGTTACAGTTACTGGTCAGTTTCAGTTACTGGTCAGTTACAGTTACTGGTCAGTTTCAGTTACCGGTCAGTTACAGTTACTGGTCAGTTTCAGTTACTGGTCAGTTTCAGTTACTGGTCAGTTTCAGTTACTGGTCAGTTACAGTTACTGGTCAGTTACAGTTACTGGTTTCAGTTACAGTTACTGGTCAGTTACAGTTACTGGTCAGTTTCAGTTACTGGTCAGTTACAGTTACTGGTTTCAGTTACTGGTCAGTTACAGTTACCGGTCAGTTACAGTTACTGGTCAGTTACAGTTACCGGTCAGTTTCAGTTACTGGTCAGTTTCAGTTACTGGTCAGTTACAGTTACTGGTCAGTTTCAGTTACCGGTCAGTTACAGTTACTGGTCAGTTACAGTTACTGGTCAGTTTCAGTTACCGGTCAGTTACAGTTACTGGTCAGTTTCAGTTACTGGTCAGTTTCAGTTACCGGTCAGTTACAGTTACTGGTCAGTTACAGTTACTGGTCAGTTTCAGTTACCGGTCAGTTACAGTTACTGGTCAGTTTCAGTTACCGGTCAGTTACAGTTACTGGTCAGTTTCAGTTACTGGTCAGTTACAGTTACTGGTCAGTTTCAGTTACCGGTCAGTTACAGTTACTGGTCAGTTTCAGTTACTGGTCAGTTTCAGTTACTGGTCAGTTTCAGTTACTGGTCAGTTACAGTTACTGGTCAGTTTCAGTTACCGGTCAGTTACAGTTACTGGTCAGTTACAGTTACTGGTCAGTTACAGTTACCGGTCAGTTACAGTTACCGGTCAGTTACAGTTACCGGTCAGTTACAGTTACTGGTCAGTTACAGTTACCGGTCAGTTTCAGTTACCGGTCAGTTACAGTTACCGGTCAGTTACAGTTACCGGTCAGTTTCAGTTACCGGTCAGTTACAGTTACTGGTCAGTTTCAGTTACTGGTCAGTTACAGTTACTGGTCAGTTTCAGTTACTGGTCAGTTACAGTTACTGGTCAGGTTCCTGCGCGTCGGCGTAAACAAGGAGTGACATCATGGCGCACTGACCCTGATGTCGGCCTCCACCCGCAGACAGTACGGCTGGTTCTGGTACTGCTGGATCTCTCCGGTGATCTCGGCTACTTTCCGCCTCTTGCTGAAGTTGATCAGGTCTTTGCCGTGTCTGGGCAGGAAGTCCGGGTTTCCCTCCTCCGTCTTCAGGATGTTTGTCAGGTAGATTCCTGTCACACAAATACAAAGGTATAAGTGACACCTGACAGTCTGACACCTGAGGTCCTCAGACAGGTGAAAGTCGGGTCGTACCAAAGAAGGGCACGCAGGGGGGGTTGATGGAGCGGAGTTTAGCTAAATACTTCTTGTAGTGATCCTCACTGAGCTCGTGAGCATCTTCCAGGATTTTTCTCTGGCGATTCGGAATTTGCTGCAAACAAAAGAACAAACCAAATATTATTTCAAGTTATTTCAGTTTTTGTTTTCTAGTTAGTTGGAGGATAAAAGAACCTGCTTTATCCAACCTTTCACTCACTAACAACCTGCTTTATCCAACCTTTCACTCACTAACAACCTGCTTTATCCAACCTTTCACTCACTAACAACCTGCTTTATCCAACCTTTCACTCACTAACAACCTGCTTTATCCAACCTTTCACTCACTAACAACCTGCTTTATCCAACCTTTCACTCACTAACAACCTGCTTTATCCAACCTTTCACACACTAACAACCTGCTTTATCCAACCTTTCACTCACTAACAACCTGCTTTATCCAACCTTTCACTAACAACCTGCTTTATCCAACCTTTCACTCACTAACAACCTGCTTTATCCAACCTTTCACTAACAACCTGCTTTATCCAACCTTTCAGACACTAACAACCTGCTTTATCCAACCTTTCACTAACAACCTGCTTTATCCAACCTTTCACTCACTAACAACCTGCTTTATCCAACCTTTCACTCACTAACAACCTGCTTTATCCAACCTTTCACTCACTAACAACCTGCTTTATCCAACCTTTCACTCACTAACAACCTGCTTTATCCAACCTTTCACACACTAACAACCTGCTTTATCCAACCTTTCACTCACTAACAACCTGCTTTATCCAACCTTTCACTCACTAACAACCTGCTTTATCCAACCTTTCACTCACTAACAACCTGCTTTATCCAACCTTTCACTCACTAACAACCTGCTTTATCCAACCTTTCACACACTAACAACCTGCTTTATCCAACCTTTCACTCACTAACAACCTGCTTTATCCAACCTTTCACTCACTAACAACCTGCTTTATCCAACCTTTCACTCACTAACAACCTGCTTTATCCAACCTTTCACTCACTAACAACCTGCTTTATCCAACCTTTCACACACTAACAACCTGCTTTATCCAACCTTTCACTCACTAACAACCTGCTTTATCCAACCTTTCACTCACTAACAACCTGCTTTATCCAACCTTTCACTCACTAACAACCTGCTTTATCCAACCTTTCACTCACTAACAACCTGCTTTATCCAACCTTTCACTCACTAACAACCTGCTTTATCCAACCTTTCACTCACTAACAACCTGCTTTATCCAACCTTTCACTAACAACCTGCTTTATCCAACCTTTCACTAACAACCTGCTTTATCCAACCTTTCACTCACTAACAACCTGCTTTATCCAACCTTTCACTCACTAACAACCTGCTTTATCCAACCTTTCACTCACTAACAACCTGCTTTATCCAACCTTTCACTCACTAACAACCTGCTTTATCCAACCTTTCACTCACTAACAACCTGCTTTATCCAACCTTTCACTAACAACCTGCTTTATCCAACCTTTCACTCACTAACAACCTGCTTTATCCAACCTTTCACTAACAACCTGCTTTATCCAACCTTTCACTCACTAACAACCTGCTTTATCCAACCTTTCACTCACTAACAACCTGCTTTATCCAACCTTTCACTCACTAACAACCTGCTTTATCCAACCTTTCACTCACTAACAACCTGCTTTATCCAACCTTTCACTAACAACCTGCTTTATCCAACCTTTCACTAACAACCTGCTTTATCCAACCTTTCACTAACAACCTGCTTTATCCAACCTTTCACTCACTAACAACCTGCTTTATCCAACCTTTCACTCACTAACAACCTGCTTTATCCAACCTTTCACTCACTAACAACCTGCTTTATCCAACCTTTCACTCACTAACAACCTGCTTTATCCAACCTTTCACTAACAACCTGCTTTATCCAACCTTTCACTCACTAACAACCTGCTTTATCCAACCTTTCACTAACAACCTGCTTTATCCAACCTTTCACTAACAACCTGCTTTATCCAACCTTTCACTAACAACCTGCTTTATCCAACCTTTCACTAACTAACAACCTGCTTTATCCAACCTTTCACTCACTAACAACCTGCTTTATCCAACCTTTCACTCACTAACAACCTGCTTTATCCAACCTTTCAGACACTAACAACCTGCTTTATCCAACCTTTCACTCACTAACAACCTGCTTTATCCAACCTTTCAGACACTAACAACCTGCTTTATCCAACCTTTCACTCACTAACAACCTGCTTTATCCAACCTTTCACTCACTAACAACCTGCTTTATCCAACCTTTCACTAACAACCTGCTTTATCCAACCTTTCAGACACTAACAACCTGCTTTATCCAACCTTTCACTCACTAACAACCTGCTTTATCCAACCTTTCAGACACTAACAACCTGCTTTATCCAACCTTTCACTCATTAACAACCTGCTTTATCCAACCTTTCACTCACTAACAACCTGCTTTATCCAACCTTTCACTCACTAACAACCTGCTTTATCCAACCTTTCACTCACTAACAACCTGCTTTATCCAACCTTTCACTAACAACCTGCTTTATCCAACCTTTCACTCACTAACAACCTGCTTTATCCAACCTTTCACTAACAACCTGCTTTATCCAACCTTTCACTCACTAACAACCTGCTTTATCCAACCTTTCACTCACTAACAACCTGCTTTATCCAACCTTTCAGACACTAACAACCTGCTTTATCCAACCTTTCACACACTAACAACCTGCTTTATCCAACCTTTCACTCACTAACAACCTGCTTTATCCAACCTTTCAGACACTAACAACCTGCTTTATCCAACCTTTCACTCATTAACAACCTGCTTTATCCAACCTTTCACTCACTAACAACCTGCTTTATCCAACCTTTCACTCACTAACAACCTGCTTTATCCAACCTTTCACTCACTAACAACCTGCTTTATCCAACCTTTCAGACACTAACAACCTGCTTTATCCAACCTTTCACTAACAACCTGCTTTATCCAACCTTTCACTCACTAACAACCTGCTTTATCCAACCTTTCACTAACAACCTGCTTTATCCAACCTTTCACTAACAACCTGCTTTATCCAACCTTTCACTCACTAACAACCTGCTTTATCCAACCTTTCACTCACTAACAACCTGCTTTATCCAACCTTTCACTCACTAACAACCTGCTTTATCCAACCTTTCACTCACTAACAACCTGCTTTATCCAACCTTTCACTCACTAACAACCTGCTTTATCCAACCTTTCACTAACAACCTGCTTTATCCAACCTTTCACTCACTAACAACCTGCTTTATCCAACCTTTCACTAACAACCTGCTTTATCCAACCTTTCACTCACTAACAACCTGCTTTATCCAACCTTTCACTAACAACCTGCTTTATCCAACCTTTCACTCACTAACAACCTGCTTTATCCAACCTTTCACTCACTAACAACCTGCTTTATCCAACCTTTCACTAACAACCTGCTTTATCCAACCTTTCACTCACTAACAACCTGCTTATCCAACCTTTCACTAACAACCTGCTTTATCCAACCTTTCACTCACTAACAACCTGCTTTATCCAACCTTTCACTAACAACCTGCTTTATCAACCTTTCACTAACAACCTGCTTTATCCAACCTTTCACTCACTAACAACCTGCTTTATCCAACCTTTCACCTCACTAACAACCTGCTTTATCCACCTTTCACTCACTAACAACCTGCTTTATCCAACCTTTCACTCACTAACAACCTGCTTTATCCAACCTTTCACTCACTAACAACCTGCTTTATCCAACCTTTCACTCACTAACAACCTGCTTTATCCAACCTTTCACTCACTAACAACCTGCTTTATCAACCTTTCACTCACTAACAACCTGCTTTATCCAACCTTCACACACTAACAACCTGCTTTATCCAACCTTTCACTCACTAACAACCTGCTTTATCCAACCTTTCACACACTAACAACCTGCTTTATCCAACCTTTCACTCACTAACAACCTGCTTTATCCAACCTTTCACTAACAACCTGCTTTATCCAACCTTTCACTCACTAACAACTGCTTTATCCAACCTTTCACTCACTAACAACCTGCTTTATCCAACCTTTCACTCACTAACAACCTGCTTTAATCCAACCTTCACTCACTAACAACCTGCTTTATCCAACCTTTCACTCACTAACAACCTGCTTTATACAACATTTCACACACTAACAACCTGCTTTATCCAACCTTTCACTCACTAAACAACCTGCTTTATCCAACCTTTCACTAACAACCTGCTTATCCAACCTTTCACTCACTAACAACCTGCTTTATCCAACCTTTCACTAACAACCTGCTTTATCCAACCTTTCACACACTAACAACCTGCTTTATCCAACCTTTCACACACTAACAACCTGCTTTATCCAACCTTTCCACTCACTAACAACCTGCTTTATCCAACCTTTCACTCACTAAACAACCTGCTTTATCCAACCTTTCACTAACAACCTGCTTTATCCAACCTTTCACTCACTAACAACCTGCTTTATCCAACCTTTCACAACTAACAACCTGCTTTATCCAACCTTTCACTCACTAAACAACCTGCTTTATCCAACCTTTCACTCACTAACAACCTGCTTTATCCAACCTTTCACTCACTAACAACCTGCTTTATCCAACCTTTCACTCACTAACAACCTGCTTTATCCAACCTTCCACTAACAACCTGCTTTATCCAACCTTTCACTAACAACCTGCTTTATCCAACCTTTCACTCACTAACAACCTGCTTTATCCAACCTTTCACTCACTAACAACCTGCTTTATCCAACCTTTCACTCACTAACAACCTGCTTTATCCAACCTTTCACTCACTAACAACCTGCTTTATCCAACCTTCTCACTAACAACCTGCTTTATCCAACCTTTCACTCACTAACAACCTGCTTTATCCAACCTTTCACTAACAACCTGCTTTATCCAACCTTTCACTCACTAACAACCTGCTTTATCCAACCTTTCCTCACTAACAACCTGCTTTATCCAACCTTTCACTCACAACAACCTGCTTTATCCAACCTTTCACTCACTAACAACCTGCTTTATCCAACCTTTCACTCACTAACAACCTGCTTTATCCAACCTTTCACTCACTAACAACCTGCTTTATCCAACCTTTCACTCACTAACAACCTGCTTTATCCAACCTTTCACTCACTAACAACCTGCTTTATCCAACCTTTCACTCACTAACAACCTGCTTTATCCAACCTTTCACTCACTAACAACCTGCTTTATCCAACCTTTCACTCACTAACAACCTGCTTTATCCAACCTTTCACACACTAACAACCTGCTTTATCCAACCTTTCACTCACTAACAACCTGCTTTATCCAACCTTTCACTCACTAACAACCTGCTTTATCCAACCTTTCACTCACTAACAACCTGCTTTATCCAACCTTTCACTCACTAACAACCTGCTTTATCCAACCTTTCACTCACTAACAACCTGCTTTATCCAACCTTTCACACACTAACAACCTGCTTTATCCAACCTTTCACTCACTAACAACCTGCTTTATCCAACCTTTCACTAACTAACCTGCTTTATCCAACCTTTCACACACTAACAACCTGCTTTATCCAACTTTCACTAACAACCTGCTTTATCCAACCTTTCACTCTAACAACCTGCATTTATCCAACCTTTCACACACTAACAACCTGCTTTATCCAAACCCTTTCACTCACTAAACAACCTGCTTTATCCAACCTTTCACTCACTAACAACCTGCTTTATCCAACCTTTCACTCACTAACAACCTGCTTTATCCAACCTTTCAACTCACTAACAACCTGCTTTATCCAACCTTTCACTCACTAACAACCTGCTTTATCCAACCTTTCACTCACTAACAACCTGCTTTATCCAACCTTCACTCACTAACAACCTGCTTTATCCAACCTTTCACTCACTAACAACCTGCTTTATCCAACCTTTCACTCACTAACAACCTGCTTTTATCCAACCTTTCACTCACTAACAACCTGCTTTATCCAACCTTTCACTCACTAACAACCTGCTTTATCCAACCTTTCACTAACAACCTGCTTTATCCAACCTTTCACTCACTAACAACCTGCTTTATTCCAACCTTTCACTCACTAACAACCTGCTTTATCCAACCTTCATCTAACAACCTGCTTTATCCAACCTTTCACTCACTACACAACCTGCTTATCCAACCTTTCACAAACAACCTGCTTTATCAACCTTTCACTCACTAACAACCTGCTTTATCCAACCTTTCACTAACAACCTGCTTTATCCAACCTTTCCCTCACTAACAACCCTGCTTTATCCAACCTTTCACTCACTAACAACCTGCTTTATCCAACCTTTCACTACCAACCTGCTTTATCCCTAACCTTTCAATCACTACAACCTGCTTTATCCAACCTTTCACTCAACTAACAACCTGCTTTATCCAACCTTTCTCACTACACTAACAACCTGCTTTACTCCAACCTTTCACTCACTAACAAACCTGCTTTATCCAACCTTTCACACACTAACAACCTGCTTTATCCAACCTTTCACTAACAACCTGCTTTATCCAACCTTTCATCTCACTAAACAACCTGCTTTATCCAACCTTTCACTCACTCAAACAACCTGCTTTATCCAACCTTTCACTCACTAACAACCTGCTTTATCCAACCTTTCACTA